>NW_022980040.1:0-13277 GCF_902652985.1 Pecten maximus | reverse complement strand
GTGTTCGCCACTACCCCCCAAAGAAAAGGAAGATGTGAACATACAAATAGCATGTGTCAAAAGTTTCCTTTTTGTGTAGGATAGTACATTCTCACCAGGTACCATCAAAGATTTTCTTTCTTTTAATATTATCGCCTGCGAGTGAGGCAATTCTTTTTAATTTTCAGTACACTTTTAAAAATAATGTTCATCATTAAACTTTTGATAAAACGAGTGTCGCTTGTTTTGTATTATTGATTCTGAAATGAATGTTCAAACGGGAAATTTTAGTAGTATTGTATTTAAAAAAAATGTATGATTTTCAATTTATTCATTACAGCACATTTATGTAGCATGAAGGCAAATGTAGATGTACAAATATATATCCACAATGATGTAAAATAATTTCTTTTAACAATGTAGAAAAATCATTTTGTCATCATTTGTATACCGAAAATGCAAGATTTATCAGTTTGTTTCTACGGAAATATTTCGGCATTTAGAGTTAACTGCTAAATTATTGCCCATTTGTATGTTTTTCAAATAAAATGGATATATAGTATATACATCAACACTTTATCATGCAATATAAACAAATAACCGTGAGGGATACGTGTAGGATAACACAAGTACATTTTACGTTTTAACAAAAAAAATCTTTTTGTAATTACGAATGTGCTAAATATGGGAAAGTTGAAAATAGTTTATCGTTCCCGAAATTGAACATTTCATTTCATTCATCATGTCAAGCCATGGCAGTTACGTGTACTACAATGTACGATAAGATCAAAGGGACAGTAATCAGGGGGAAGATTGGAATTCTGGTGCGAGCGCCGCGGCGTATATCTAAATAAGGAAAGTAGTATTCGACCAATGAAACAACACGTTAAGTAGAAAGCGACCTTGCCCTCGCTGTGTCCGAGAGACGGCTATTTTCAGCATCAAGATGGCTGCGGAGACTGAGCCGATGTTTGGCGAATGGTAAATATTTATATTCTATAGCTGATCAACATTTCTTTTGTGAATGGCTATACTCTTGTCTTAGATGGCTAAGCTTATTGGACGATATCTTTTATTTGACTTACATTATTCCGCGTAAAAAACTTGCGACCTGCTCAAGCTACGATTGTCGTAGATCATTCATAATGGCATGCCGATTTTTAGGCTGTGTAAGGCTTTACAAACAAATGACAATGTGACAAGTGCATGATATCAAAGTGTCAACATGAAACAAAGGACACGGGAAGTTACAAAATGTATATCTACCTCCCTTACATCTCCCCCGCCCAGTTATCTGGGCCCAGTTTCATTAATATTCTGCCGTATATATAGGGATTTTTAAGTTTTAAAAGTTTCCTTATAAATTAAGTTAAGGAATATGATGAACTCGAGGCCAATAGATTAACTTATATCAGAGACGTAGTATATAGGTCTCTGCTTATATTAATTACACAATACAGCGTTAATCCTTCAACATTTGTTTGTTAACCTCAAATGAGGTGGGAAACAGAATTTTCCATAGGGTCACACCTTGGTGATTTAGCACATGTATGAAAAAAAAACTTCAATGATTGAGCCTGATATTGTTAGAATTTTTTTATGCATAAGAGATATATCACGGTATGACAGTAGCCTAAGTAAAATTGAGACTTTATATGATGTTAACAATAGCATGCGGAACGTATGGTTCATACACTGGCATAATTATGTCTCAACGACATTGACATGGTACTACAACAAACTACGACATATTCAAACATGTAATTATAAAGTGTATACTCGTAACATATTTGTCATTAGTATATGCTGAATAAAACATCAGATGTGACTGGGCCTTTGATAATAATAAATATATTTACTGCAATTTCTTGTTCTGTTAGATTGACAGCACATTTAATTTGTAACTCTGGTAAATACTAGCCGCAATATACCGCTCGGCTAGATAAATCTTCTCTTTAGCTCGATCGGTTGAGCGTAAGACTAGTAAGCCAGAGGTCCCGGGTTCGATCCCTAGGGGAGGCAGTGATTTAATTTTAATTAATTCTGCGCTCTGTAACTTACACATTTATTAGAGGTAATAATTATAATTTAAATTTAAATTAAAAAAAAAAAGTATTATTTACATTAATAATGTTTCATCATGATCTGATGTCTTCAAATGCAATGGCTACAATCAAAATTTATTATTCAGTAATTTCAATTTAAGCTCAAAAAGTTATTCAGCAAAACCTGTATGCTGTCCTCAGGAAGATGTAGAGTTGGGCCATTATGTGGTAAGTGCAGTTGTGTGTGGTTTACAGTACTGTATTGTGCATTTGTTTTATTAGAAATTGTGCTACATGCATGTATGGACTGAGAGTACATCCTTTTAAACCACATATATACATACATGTATCCTATTATAGATAAATATCCGAACTACCTGAAAATGAGGCAACTCCTCTAGTATGAAATAAAATAAAAGTAAACTAACTTGTTTAGTGTGTTTGTGGGAGAAATTGGTGGGGGGGGGGGGGGGGGGGGCGCTGCTTAGCTTGATTTTTTAACACAAAGTGATGCATTCAGCATTAAAATTTACATAATGGTATGTAAAGAGGATAGAAAATCTATCTATTTCAAATCTAGTTTGATTATTATTGCATTTGATCCATTGGTTGAACTTGTAGCCCTATTATTTGTCTTTTCCTCGGTTTATTATAATAAACAAGTGTAGAGCTTAAATGGTTTGTATTATTCATCTTAAAATTCTTATATTGCAGTATCTCAACAGGAGATACCCTAAGCTGAGGAGGAGGAGGAGGGTAGCTCCAAAGTCCTGGTGGCGGACCTATCACAGGACAGGCAGAAGGCAACCGAGATCAAAGGTATGTTACATTCTGAGTTACAAAAAAATTGTTATTCTCAATCAAACATTAAATCTAGTTGTCTATTTTGTGAATTATATAATCATAAATAGTAAAACAAAACTCAACTCTATACCATTTTACATTGAAATTATTACGGCATAAAAAACAAACAGAAACAAAGATATAATTACTCATTCCAGTATGTTCATAATACAAGATAAAACAGGTTGATTCACACCTTTTAAGCAAAAAAAAGCCTTGCAGCTGAATGATATAAGCATTGATTTTCATAATTTACATACCCTTGCATAATATATACTGTTTATGGTTTAAAATAGATACCCTGACAACATCCACCTGCATAATTGACAAACTTTTTGTGAAGTAAATATATATTTATTCAGGGTCATACTACCACATCATTAATGGCTGGGGATATCCCTGCTCACAGAGATTTGACATGAACTTCCAACCAATGGCTACAATCCATATAATATTAAAATATCTGTGATACATATGTATATATTAGCTCTGGATTTGGAATTAGTGCTAAGCCCATGCACATCTCTAATTCAGATTATATATTTAAGAAATAATTAACGATGATTCGTGTATTATTGCAGGATATACAACGAGGACGAGGATATTTTGCAATTAAATTTCGGCCTGAGTTATTAATTAAAATTGCAAAATATCCGAGTCCGAGTTGTATATCCTGCAACAATACACGAGTCAAAGTTGATTATTTCTATTCTACCATGTACTGTTTAGTTCTGAGATCGACCTCTTTCTAATAGAAAAACAGCAAAGAAACCCCGGGAAAACCTTATTTCTTGAGTATTGTATTATTTGTTGATGAAATATACAGGCAATACAGTACTACGATCAAGAGCATCTATCATATGTATGACATTGATTTTGAAAATTAAAAAAAAGGATAAAAAAAAAAGAAAAGAAAAAGAAAAAAAGGGGGGCCTCTGTAGGATTCGAACTCGCGTCGTGATAAAAATATATTGAAAGACTAACCCATTAGCCCACGTACTCGGCTATAGTAACCTTTTATGAAACGGGTGAATATTAGATATTTAAAATTGTGATAGCCGTGACTCACGACCGTGTATTATTGGCACGAGCGTGGGTTATTGGAAAATAATACATGGTTTTAAACCAATCAAAACCGGCGTTACATAGCAAACATGGTAGAATAGGGTATTGTGGTATGTTCTGTATGATTCAGGCACATGTTTTGGGGTTTGTTATTCATTTACCATTGAGCATACAATTCAACTTCAAGACTAATCAATGCTTGCATGGATGTGATACAAGTCTTGTGCATTATAAATGTTATTAACAAATAATTGGCAACATTTTATCTACAGCCTTCACATAGCAAAGAACATGTTTACAAATGGTTTGATCATTTTGTTCATCTGTTACCCTGTTGATACTAACATACATTTTACCATGTTGATACTAACATACATTTTACCATGTTCATACTAACATACATTTTACCATGTTCATACTAACATACATTTTACCATGTTCATACTAACATACATTTTACCATGTTCATACTCTAATTCATATATGCATTTTACTGATTTTTTTTAATGAATTTTTCAACGACAAAGTATCAATATACAAAATGTATCATTTTTGTATGAATGAATGAATGAGGTTGCATTATATTCTGCTAATTTGTATTTTCCTTAAGTTAAAGCATGCTGAGCATGATGTGATCATGTGATGAATTAAGTAGAAATAGAAATGACCCACATGTTGAAACAAGTAATTTTAGTGTTAAGTTATATCAGACCAAATATATACTTAATTGCATGGAGAATATCCTTTACATAATAAAATACAACAAGTGTAGCTTGCAGCATGGAGACTAAACATATCAGCTGTATCAATTTTCCTTATTGGAACAATGATTTATGTATATATTTTGGTCCATTTCTACATGTATTATCATTGTAAAGATTTACTGACTTGTTGATATTTTCATTGTATTAATGAGTATGTAGAATGAATTTGTTTGGCTTTGTTTATACCAACTGATCTTAACAGTACCCAATCAAAGCTTGAATATTATTTATACAAGTACATGTACATACATGTTTAACTGTTGTCATTTGCATATACATGCACGATATATATGTGATCATCTGTTTGTAATGACTGTGTACATTTTACATATATAATGCAATGGTTGCCTGTCAAACTGTATGTGTGTTGTCTTTTACTGAAGAAAATGGATATATATAATAAGATACATTTCATACTACATATATATCACAAGCTGTTTCTTTTTGACAGTCTATCCAATGGAAAGCAAATGCTAGATATAGGAGGGGAAGTGTCTGTCCTGATTACGACAAACTCCTATGTATTTACTGAGACAGGGAGGAAGAAGGTAATTATAATGACAGTGAATCTGTGTGTTATGATTTATTATCATATGCGACTTAATTATAGTACCATAACACATTAATTCTGTAACACAAGAAATTGTATTTGTACTTTGTATTGCTATAGCTCTACAAACACATAAATATGTATCATATTATTATACTGGTATCAGATAAAAATGTATCAAATCTTAACTATAATCCATCTAACAGCTGCTTTACATGTGTTGTTTATATATGGGTTTGAATCAGCATTACTGTTTACCACTTACCATTAGATATGTAAGACAATTCCATTGAATACTGGGAAAACAGTATAGTCAAGGCAGGATGCATGCTTTAGCTGTATAGCAAAAACAGATTATAGGGAATATATTTTGGTACTGATAATAATACAGTACCTAATTTCTGGTTTAAAGTCTATTGACATGTCTGAGATCCTTGAAGAAGTCAAAGGGAAAATGTGAGGTCAAAGAGGTAAAAATACAGCAAAACTTAATATGATATAAAATCATTTCTATTATTAATTATGTCACAGTGATCAAGAGTGTTTTGCAACTTCATGATGTTTCCCAACTGAATTTCATAAAATAGTTTATAAATATGAATTTGATATTACAATTTTTACTGTTCTTTTGTCTGTTGTAAATATAATTTATTTAAAATTTGCTCAAAGTATTCATGCCCCAGTGAAATATCATATTAAACTCATTGCAATAGTCTGTTTTTATAACGAATAGCAATTCACTAATTTAAGCAAATACCAGTCAATGTAAAATAAAATGTTTATGAAGTGTTCAAGTTCTTTATTGACTTTGAGTCTTCCGACTCATCAGTGTGAACATCATGATGTCGAGGCACTTTGTCTTTGTGACATGGCAATACATTTAAAATGGTCGATGTCTGTGATTTTACCATGATGTTATCAAGCCTGTGCTGTATTACAATTTACAGAACATATTCATAACACAATAACTGTAATAGAGTACCTTTATAATATACCTAGTATATGGTAACATACAATTTTCCTATGGAAACATCTCTACATTGGATGTTTGATATTGCATTTTTGTGGTAAAATTTCATCTTTTTTTATTATCATTCTTATTATTTAGGGTATAACATGCTGTGGGATTTCCTTATCGAATGATATGGACTTTTTAGACCATTTTCACAGCAGTCACATGGAAAAAGGTATGTTAAATTGGCATTGATTAATAATGAAATGTAAGGTTTGAAAGATACATGGTATAAACTCTTAAGAGCTATATGGTCATTCTGTTTAAGATAACATATCAAATGTTCATCAGATTTGATATAGAATACAAGAAAAAAAACTATTGACGAATTTAATGGATTGCTTATTTATTTGTTCGTTTTTTTGTTGTTTTTTTAATTATCAGCAACAACATGTTTAGTACAAGCAACACCAGGAACACTAGCAAGACAATCTCCAGCATCCCAATCAACAACGACCCAACCAACAACGACCCAACCAACAACAACCCAACCAACTCGAACTCCAGGAACACCAACACCACCAAGACCAACGCTGTGAACACTTGGACTACAAACATCGCATGATCCATCTTACATAAAGCCCGACCCTGTCATCCCATCAACCTTATTTTGATGTCTTGATGTGGAGCAGAACCCAGGTCCTGACTATAAGGTAGTATAAACATGTAAATTAATTTGATGTAAATCAGTGGGCAGATTGTTACTAAGTCTTTGCGTCAATAACCAGTTTACAATACTTCTGTTATGATTTTACATATATATCGGATCATTTATTTTAGATAAGCATGGCTGTGGTTTCATGATTTCATTATTACTTCTGATTTTAGAGGTAGATATGATGTTTATAATACTGTTATTTAAATATAGATGTACATTGAATGCATTGCTTTAAAGTTGATTAGAATAACTGTGTTTTGTCTTTCAGTGTCTCCATCAGATGTGTGCTGCTTCATCTGCTCACTTTAAGTCTCTACAGGAGCTGGCTCGACACATTACCACCGTACATGTGTTTGATATTGTCTGTTTATGGGATGGTTGTGTGTTTGGGCTGTCACAAGCTGATGCAAGGGAGATGGAAACACACATGCTTAAACATGTATACATGGTATGTAACATTCATGTTCTAGTATATCCTGGAATGTACAGTTACTATAACTTGTAATTTATTCAAGCATTCTGCATACATGCCATATTTTTGGGAGACCAATAAGGGAGATTGAGGATTATTTTAAGGGAGTTTTGCCTAAAATAAGGGAGATTTGTGCGCGACATGAATATCAACAGTTTTACTCAATTTTAAGCCAATAAACTAATTTTTAAAGTGATAAAGAATATTAATCTTTATTTTGGATATTAATCATATTGTATATGCAAAAAACAAAAAGTTGTATAAGGTAAAAAAATGCAATAAGTATATATTCAGATTCTGGTGCTTTGAAATTTTTTTTTAATTTTTTTTTATGTAACACAAAAAGTTTCACAGCTTTATGCATATTACATAACAGTATTTGAAAAGGGTTTATAATAATTACATAGCTAAAGATTAAGATAAGCAAGGTAATCATTTATCAGTTTGGATTTTCTGAAAATTAGAAAGCTTGATCCACTCTGAGGGAGCACACCAGCTGTAAAAATCACCATGAAATGTCCTGTGGGATCTCTTATGTTGGACCATTTAGACATAAAAATATTCCAAGTGTGCAAGTATATACATGTACATGTACATGAAGTCATGAGAACTGAAGATGTTCATGTTATGAGACTGCAGTAAATCTTATCACGATCATTCTAGATTTTGTATATTGTCTCTGTCATGGACGGTACAGTCATTGTAAACATCATGATTGACCACTACGACCAACAGATGTGCTAATTTTGATAGTTTTCTAAAAGAAAATATCGGATTTCATCTTGCTATCACTGATCAACGACACACATGTTAAATGAAAAACACGCGTGATTTTGGTGATTTTGCGTCTGACTCTAGACTCTGTATCAATTACCATCGTCAAGGTATGGTCCTAAAAGAAAACAAACAATAATTCAAGTCTGTTAGCAAAGGGGGTTTAAGTTGTAAGCGACTTGCCTTTATTTCATGGTGATAGATATTCTAGCGCAAACATTACACTAGCCAGAGCTCCGTGTGAAAGCCGTGTCCAACAGGCGCCATTTTGATTCAGTGATCACGTGAACAGATGGATCACGTGATCGCTAAATTTAGTCAAATCTCGCGAGAAAAACTACTCAATTGTAAACAAAAATGGCGTCGGCAAAAATACCTGAGGGAATTACAAAATACGGGAATTTGGGCTCTCCTCCCGGGAGGAAATATATGACTTGAAAATAAGGGAGATTTTGTCTCACGCCGGGAGGTATGGCATGTATGATTCTGCTGCTTTCAGTTGCCATTTATGGACTGATGAATGCCAACCAGAAAAAGGCAAATTAACATGAAGTGGTAGCAAATGCAAAATAAATGAAGTACACTAGTGCTTCATGTTAAATTTGTCTTTGTGCAGTTGGCATTCCACAGCCCAAACCTGCCATCGGAAAGTAGAACAATGCATTTGATAATGATTTTTCAAGAGTTTGGCTCCTTTGTCGAATATTGAATCATGATAATGTTTATATTACAGATTTTTCCCCTCTATAGTTTAATATGTATAGTAGTTTTGATTTATGATATTTTTCAGACACACATTTTCAACTCATTCAAAGAATGGTGCGAGTCTTTGCCATCAGGCTATGTTGACTCTGGGTCAACAGACTTGAGGCTCTGTCCGCCTGCCTTGGTCAGTATAATTATTATTAGGGCTTTTCACCAAAAGTGGTGAAAAGACCTATTGTTTCTGTTCTGTTTATTATTATTATTATTATTATTATTATTATTATTCTTCTTCTGCATTTTATTTTGTCACACAAATTGTGGGAAAATGGTAAAAGGTATGCCAAGTCAGTTATGCGTATTGTATATGGCATGAGTTGAAGGGGTGACAGCAACATCTTCAAGTAGGTCAAGAAACCAAGATGGCCGCCATGACGTCATATCTCATTTTGCTTAAGTGGCCATAGCTCCAAAACGGTAACAGTTAAAATAATTTCAAAGATATATTATTGTAGGACTAACTGGGGCCAACTTTTAATAATGCATTGTTTTGAGGTCAGAGGTCAAATGAAAAAGCTCGCCTGAGGGTCAAGTTAGTCTATTTTTAGAAAATCTTCATTTTTTCTTCTTTTTCAAAAATTCTTTCGAAATATGATGCAGAATGTCATTCTAATGAATTTGACGTTTTCAGTTTTTCTGTGACACATACGGTTTCTGTTGTACGCCATTTTGAATTTCCCCCTATATATTTCAATAGAAAAGTGTGTACATTTCAAACTTCTTCTCAAGTTCCACCTGTGGCATTCAGCTCAATCTTAGCTGAAATAATTCTTGGAATGTCCTGGCCAAGTTATGTTATTTTTTAAGTTGGTTTGAAATTCAAGATGGCCGCCATGACGTCATGTATTGAAAAGTTTAAAATGGCCATAACTCTAAAAGTATTCATTTTACAAAGGTCATGTAATAATGTTATTTGTAGATAATGACTAGCGCTAGCTTTTACTCGCCGAAAGTTTTAAGGTCAGAGGTCAAATAAAAGAGTTCGCTATGGGGTCAAATAAGTCTATTTTTAGAAAATCTTCATTTTTCAATCCTTTTCCAAAAAAAATTCTTAGTATGATGTAGAATGTCATTCTGATGAATTTGACGTTTTTAGTTTTTCTGTGACACATACAGTTTCCGGTATACGCCATTTTGAATTTCCACTATATATTCTATATTAAAAATAGTTTTACATTTTAAACTTCTTCTCAAGTTCCACCAATGGCATTCAGCTCAATCTTAGCTGAAATAATCCTTGGATTGTCCTGGCTAAGTTATGTTATTTTTTAAGTTGATTTGAAATCCAAGATGGCCGCCATGACGTCATGTATTAAAAAGCTTAAAATGCCCATAATTAAAAAGTATTCATTTTACAGTGGTCAGGTAATTACGTTATTTGTAGTTAAAGCCTGGCTCTAGCTTTTAATCACTAAAAGTTTTAGGGTCAGAGGTCAAATAAAAGCGTTCGCTATGGGGTCAAATAAGTCTATTTTTAGAAAATCTTCATTTTTCAATCTTTTTCCAAAAAAAAATTCTTAGTATGATGTAGAATGTCATTCTGATGAATTTGACGTTTTTAGTTTTTCTGTGACACATACAGTTTCCGGTATACGCCATTTTGAATTTCCACTATATATTCTATATTAAAAATAGTTTTACATTTTAAACTTCTTCTCAAGTTCCACAAGTGGCATTCAGCTCAATCTTAGCTGAAATAATCCTTGGATTGTCCTGGCCAAGTTATGTTATTTTTTAAGTTGATTTGAAATCCAAGATGGCCGCCATGACGTCATGTATTAAAAAGCTTAAAATGCCCATAATTAAAAAAGTATTCATTTTACAGGGGTCGGGTAATTATGTTATTTGTAGTTAATGGCTGGCTCTAGCTTTTACACACTAAAAGTTTTAGGGTCAGAGGTCAAATTAAAGCGTTCGCTATGGGGTCAAATAAGTCTATTTTTAGAAAATCTTCATTTTTTAATCTTTTTCCAAAAAAAGAAATTTAAGTATGATTCAAAATGTTATTCTGATGATTTTCATGTTTTTTGGTGTTTTGGAAACGTTTACCATTAACGCGGAACGCCATTTTGAATTAATTTGGCATCTGATATATAACGGCATCTGAGATATAACGTTAGTTGGACGAGGGGAGATAACTCGTACAAGGCTGTACGAGTTATTTCCCTTCGTTCACGCCTTTGTTGAAATGTAATATCTCAGATGCCAGATTAATCAAAACTAGAATGTGGATGACCTATCAAGTGTTCTAAAATAGTTTTTTTTATGTTTGGAAATACCAAGCCTTTAGGTCATTTATGCTAAATAGTGAAAAGCCCGTCAAATTGTTCCGAAACAATTTCTAGTTATATAAATGTAATTAGTATTTCAAAATGCGATGTGAGTTTAATTTTATGAAAGATAGCTTGATTTCATTGGTTATTTTGGTTGCCTTTTTGAAACTTAAGGTACATTTTGTTTTTATCTTTTGCCAAAATGTTAAATTAAGTAAACAAAATCTGCTATCGGTCTGTCTGTCTGTTGTCTATAATGATATATCACACATGTAAGTAGAGCTATCCTTTATTTATATCTAAAGTGACAGATCATCAAGTTTTTGGAAACATTGGTTTGATACAAAATTGATTTCCTATGGTAACTGCACTGTGTTTTTCTAAGCATGATGAGCTCATTGTGAAATTAAAGGATTGAATAGATGTATGTGTACAATTTACATCCCTGTTGTTTTGTATAAAACGGTTACTTGTACCTATCATCTAGTTATTTTTCAATACATTTGTTCCTGCATCATATTTTAACTGACTTTGAAATGTATTTTTTGTTTACAGAGATGCCACTTTGACCTATTACTACTGAATGAGACCCTGGACATCCATGAGAGGTATACACTCATTGACCATCAAATGTACCTCTTCATCTTCAAAGGGATCATCCAGACCAGTATTTTGAAAGAGTTGAAAGTTTCATCTCAAGGCAGCCACCAGGGAAATGGATTTTAAATGGAAACAGTTTTGTAAGAAGTAACAACCAGTACAAGGCAAGACCCCAATCTTCGACGCAGTCAAGCAATTCTATTCTTAAAACTGTTTACTGTGTGTGTCAACCTGACAATACAGATGATACACACATAACTACATCTAGAGCAGAACTACTAGGTAGCAGTAAGACTGTTCATTATACTATTCATAGTGCTAAAAAATTAAAAACTGAGCATGCTCCAGCTTGTAAAGTTACAGAAAGTAGCAGCTTAGATAGCCCATGGAAGCAAACTGTAGTGATCTTAATAACTGTAAACAAGCTCTGTTAACAGAAGTTAAGATATTACTATATTTCAAGACCGAATCATTCTGACCCAAGGAAAATAAATGTTTATTGGAAGTTGAGGATTTTACTGTGCGTCTTGCTACATCCCCAGGGTCATCTGAAGGTGTTTTCTTGTGTAACGTTTTTAAAGTGGATGTTGACGGACAGGAAAGATGTTATTGTAGATTCATTGAATCTGACTGTTACACTAATTTCATAACCCAAGTTGGTAAGGACTGCCTGATGGAAGCTTTAGATACGTCATCAGAATCTTTGTTTCTTCCCCAGATTGTAACTCAATCTGACATACTAAATTTGATTCAAAGGACAGAGAGTCGTAGGGAAAATAAAGGCAAAAAGGGTAGAGCAGACAAATTAAAAAAAACTATTTGCGAAATTTCAAGCAAATGATGGCAAATACAGTAATTCAGTCTTTCTCAGAAATGTCATGTTAATTTCACTTCTCATCTTGTACATTGTGTTTGAAAAGGCTTTCATGCTGAAGAAGAGCCTAGTGCATTTTCAGACGATTGGTTTTGACATTCTAATCTGAATGAAGAATTAAGATCTCATTGGCAAAAAATAAGTTACAGTCATTTCCATTGGATAAATTGGTGGACCGTTAAAATTATCTAAACAGTTTTCTGAAGAAAGTGTTCCTTCTTGTGCAGATTTGCTTTCACAATCAAATTTTCTGAATTATCTATGAGACAGTCATCTTCTGTCTGATGGAAAAACAAGGTTTGATGAAAGATTTCCAACTTCCAAGTCATTATCAAAATCATTTCGGAACAAAATAATTTGGCACTTTTTACAAAATCATACCAGGCAGTTACTTAAAGTGTTTCAAACCTGTAAAACTTCAAATGATATACAATTTTCGACAAAAATGAAGAGTGCAATTATTCCTCCAAGTTCTCCTCAAAATGTTTCCCAAGTACCACACACAACTAGAAGGAAGTGTGTAGCTACAGTTGAAGCCGTTACTGGGCAATTAGATAGTGTACCTTTGCTAAATCTAGCAAAGTGAAGCTTATTGAATTATCATGG
>NW_022980039.1:0-17742 GCF_902652985.1 Pecten maximus | reverse complement strand
AAAAATTTGTAGTGTGGGGGGATAGAGGGGGCCCTCCAGTAGTGGGGGGATACACAGGCCCTCACATGAAGTGTGGGGATACAAAAAAAGGGGGGCCCCCCGTCACATGTGTTGGGGGAAAAACCGGCCCCCTCACATGTTCCCGGGTTGTGGGGGGGATACAAAAGGCCCATACATGTAGTGTGGGGATAAAACGGCCCTTTACAGGGGAGTGTGGGGACAACGGCCCATTACTTTAGGGGGGGAAAAACGGGCCCCATTACTGGTGTGGGGAAAAAAAGGCCCTTAAAATTAGGGGGGGGGATACAACGGGCCCCGTCAAGTAGTGGGGGGATTAGGGGGGATACAACGGGGCCAATTTACATGGTGGGGGGAAAAAACAGGCCCATAATGTGTGTGGGGATACCAAAGCCCGTCACATGTAGTGTGGGGGATACAACAGGCCCGTCACATGTAGTGTGGGGGATACAACAGGACCGTCACATGTAGTATGGGGATACAACAGGCCCATTACATGTAGTGTGGGGATACAACAGGCCCATCACATGTAGTGTGGGAATACAACAGGCCCGTCATATGTAGGGGTGGGGATACAACAGGCCCGTCACATGTATTGTGGGGATAAAACAGGCCCGATCACAGGTAGTGTGGGATACAACGGCCATTACATTAGTGTGGGGACTACAACAGGCCCATCACATGTAGGGTGGGGATCAACAGACCCATGACATGTAGTGTGGGGATTTTACAACAGGCCCATCAATTTGTTTGGGGATTATTTTATAACAGGCCCGTCACATGTACGTTTGGGGATACAACAGGCCCGTAACATGTAGTGTGGGATTACAACAGGCCCATTACATTGTAGTGGGGTGATTTACAACAGGACATCACATGTTAGTGACGGGATTACAACACAGGCCTTCACATGTAGTGTGGGGATACAGGGAGCCAATTACATGTAGCTGTGGGAAACAAACAGCGCATCACATGTAGTGTGAGGGATACAGGGGGCCCTTACAGTAGTTGTTGGGGATACAGGGGGGCCCATCACATGAAGTGGGGGATTACAACAGGCCCATTCACATGAAAGTGTGTGGGGATACAAACAGGACATCACATGAAGTTTGGGCGATCCAACCAGGCCCATCACATGTAAGGGAAGTGGGGGATAAAACAGGCCGTCACATGAAGTGGGGGATGACAAACCAGGCCCATAACAGGTTAGGGTGTTGGGATCAGGGGGGCCCATTACATGTAGTTGTGGGGATATAAACAGGCCCGTCACATGTAGTGTGGGGATACAACAGGTCCGTCACATGTAGTGTGGGGATACGACAGGCCCATCACATGTAGTGTGGGGAGACAACAGGCCCTACAGTTAGTGTTGGGATAAAACAGGGCCCATCCACATGTAGTGTGGGGATACAACAGGTTCGTACATGTGTGTGGGGGATACAAACAGGTCCGTACATGTAGTGTTGGGGATTACACGGGGGACCAATCACATGAAGTGTGGGGAGAACAGAGGCACCATAACATGGAGTGTGGGGGAGGCGGATACAACAGGCCCGTCACATGTAGTGTGGGGATAGGAATACAACAGCCCATCACATGTAGTTGTGGGGTACAGGGGCCCATCACAGTAGTGTGGGGATTACAACAGGCCCTAATTACATGTAGTGTGGGGTACAGGGGAAAACGGGGCCCATTACAGTAGTGTGGGGATACAACAGGCCCGTCACAGATAGTGTGGGGATACACAGGCCCGTCACTGTAGCGTGGGGATACAGGGGGCCCCCACATGTAGTGTGGGATACAACAGGCCAATTACATTAGTGTGGGGATTACAAAGGCCCGTCACAGCAGGTGGGGATCACAGGCCCGTACATGTAGGGTGGGGATACAAACAGGCCCGTCACATGTAGTTAGGTGGGGTACAACAGGCCGTCATATGTAGTGTGGGATACAGGGGGCCTATCACATGTAGTGGGGGGATACAGGGGGGACTATCACATGTATGTCGGGGGATACCAAAAGGCCATTACATGTAGTGTGGGGATCAACAGGCCCGTCACATGTAGTGTGGCGGATACAGGGGGCCGATACATGTAGTGTGGGATACAGGGAGCCATTACATGTAGTGTGGGGGGATACAACAGGCCCGTCACAGGTAGTTGTGGGATACAACGGCCCATACATGTAGTGTGGGAGACAGGGGAGCCAAGACATGTAGTGTGGGGATAAAAGGGGGCAATCACATGGTAGTGTGGGGATTTAAACAAACAGGCCCATGACATGTAGGTGGGGATACAAAAAGGCCCGTAATGAAGTTGTGGGGGATACAACAGGCCATAAATGTAGGTGGGGGGATACAGGGGGCCCATCACATGAGTGTGGGGATAACAACAGGCCCGTCACATGTATTGTGGGATTAAAACAGGCCCTTCACTGATAGGTGGGGATCACAGGCCGGCACATGTATTGTGGGGATACAACTGGGCCCATCACATGTAGTGTTGGGATTTACAAACAGGCCCGGTCACATTGAAGTGTGGGGATACAACAGGCCCTACTTGTTAGGGTAGGGGATTACAGGGGGACCATCAGATGTAGTGGGGGGATTACAAACAGGCAGCGTCAATGTAGTATTGTGGGGCTACAACAGGCAAGTCACAGGTGCTGTGGGGATAACAACAGGCCCCTCACCATGTAGTACTGTGGGGATACAGGGGGCCCATTTACATGTAGTGTGGGGGATACGGATACAAACAGGCCGTCACATGTAGTGGGGGATACAAACAGGCCCATCCATGTAGTGTGGGGATACAGGGGGGGGGCCCATCAATGTAGTGTTGGGGAACAACAGGGCCCATTAAATGTAGGTGGGATACCGGGGGCCCATTACAGTAGTGTGGGGATACAACAGGCCCGTCAACCTATAGTGTGGGATCTTTACAACAGGCCCGTCACATGTAGTGTGGGATACAGGGGGCACATCACATGTGGGGGGGATACAGGGGGCCCATCAATTAGGTGGGATGACAACATGCCCATTACAGTGTAGTGTGGGGAGACAGGGCCCATTACATGTAGTGTGGGAATACAACAGGCCCATCACAGTGGTGGGATACAAACAGGCCCGTCCATATGTTAGTGTGGGGAGTACAACAGGCCCATTACATGTATGTGGGGATTACTAAAAGGCCCGTCACTTGTAGGTGGTGTGACAGGGCGCCCCGTCACATAGACGTGTGGTGTATTGAAACGGTCCATAATCCTTTCTAAGTTATAAAGCATTAACATAACTACACCTGGATAAGTTGTCGGTTGGGTGTTTTTTGTGTTTGTTGTACCGAGTCCTTAACTTGTGGAAACTCCATTTTGATATAAATAACCTGGGAACGACTATTGGAAAAAACATGTATTTGCTTGCATTGTGACATGCAAAGGGCTTCTAATGTTTATTTTTATTTGGCTGTAAAAGTGACCATTCCGTGGACTACCTAATTGGCCGGACCCGCACATGTGGACGTGGTTGTGTTGATGAATGGGTAAACTCGACGTGACGTCAAATACGGTTGTAGGATTCGACACCGACATGGAGATTACCAGCTCAGATATCAGATCTGTAATACAAAAATCAGAATCAAATGTGTGTTTATATTGTTAAATTTGATGTTTAGTTTAGTTTAGTTTAGCCTTACGGCTCATAAGTATAACATAGAAGCATCAACATACACATATATACAATAAGTACTAATGGTGATAGAGGCTAACAAAACAGTAGGCGTACGTAACTGGTGAAAAGCATACGAAAAAAATTGATTTTAAAAACAAAAACACAATAGGTATTTTAGGGGGGTGGACAAAAACCAATAAAACAAATGGAGGACAAGTACCTTAAGTCATTAATAAAAGTAAAAATTACAGATGATGTCGATACACGTGTTATCAACAAGACAATAATTATGGTGTTAACGTCTAAGGTGTCAACGAATGGCATATGAAGAGTCAACATGGAAATTAACGTTGGAATTTACCAAACCGGGTGATAACGAGATTGGTTTATACTAAAAATTATGAAAAACAAAATTTATAAACAAGTTATAATCAATATTGTCGATTCCTACGGTTTTCGATATATGGAAAAGTTAAGAGATAATACCTCCCATATATAGATTTCACAAGGAAGTGTTTCCTAAGTGACTTAGATAAAAAACAAGTAAACTATAGTGTCAGCTGGACTATAACTCAAAATACCAACACACAAAGAAACCTTAAACAGCCGACTACATCGGAAGGGAAGATGATAGCACAGGGTAGGCTTGTATAGGAGTATGTGGAATGTTTTTGATTGAATCATTTTTTCAGTAAAAGGAATGCAAATCTAGCGTTGATTAATACTGAAATGTAAAATAGTCATACATTTGCTTGTTACTAAATGTACTTGTAAATAGATTTACTCAACTTACAAGTAGGAATACTGTATTCGACACAGAAAAAACGATGAGTAAACCACGGTGGTATGGGAGTGTTTATGCTGTACTCCTAGGTAGGCTCTACATAGATTGTGTTCTTTTATTAGATTTGTTCTATAAATGTGATATAAAATACACCCAAATCATATTGGAAGAACGCCGGATGCATAACAGTAATAAAGTACAGAGTAGGGGTGGCTTGATATGGTCGTAAACTATATATGGTCGAACATATAACGGTATCTAAGCGTTATGATTGTGTGGGTAACATCGTCGATCAAAACATAAGAACTTTATGTATGTTCGGTTTAATACTTGACACATGTTTTTTTCTCAATGGTTGATGGAAACGTAATTTTGTACACAAGTACTTATGTATTTATACCTTGAAGTGGACAATGCGCATGCTTGCCTTAAATATTTATTAGATACGCATTAGTCAGCATACCACTAGTTATGATTCGAAAAAAATAAAAAACATATAACAACTATAAAACTATTCATTAATTGTGGTCATTCATAATATCATGATACTAAGTTAAATGTCCGACACTTCACCCGCACCAATTAAAGCTGACAAATCGCCGACATCTATAATAATAGGTTTCCAGACTTCGATCGTATCACCACATGTCAAAGTTCGAATGGTCTATGTAAGGATGAGAGAATTTGTATTGTATGTTAATTACTTACCTTGGTTCGATGTACGTTTGGTTCTGTGGAGTTTCCATGGTCAAGGATAGTTGCGTTGCGCTCATCGGGGTCTCTTCAAAGGTAAAAACTCACTCACGTGAACTAATAACGTGTCCAGATTTGAAAAATCTAGTTGACGATGTTGTCATATCCTATTTACCGATGTATACAAAGATTAAAGCTCTAGTGATGTTTGGTCATATGAAGAACGATGAACAAGAAGCTTCTGAAACTGTTACATTTAAAGGGGGGGGGGACAAGGGGGGGGGGGGGGGGGGGGGGGGGGGGGGGCGTCCCTCCGCCCTAAAATGCTCAGGGATGTTTGTACAGTGTGAACTTATAATGTAAGTGTACAGGTGTGCAAGTAATTACAGGCGAGCCAGGTAACAAGGTTTACCTATGTATTATACAGAGGATAAGTTGGACACACCTGTGCTTCGTCGTTACAGGGAACACTGTGTATAGGATATTATAATCAATATGAAAAACGGGAATTCACAATTTACAAATTATTTTTGATTATTTGTTGTGTTTGGTTAATAGTCTTTTGTGGACTTCGTTTCCGATGTGTTTCTAACAAGAATAGTATTAGAACACAAACGCGTAAACCTGTAACGTTATGTCCAGTGATGACGTATAATTATTTAAGACGTCATAATTACATATCATATAATATCGTATAGTGAGGTAACACGATGCACGCAAATCTAACTAATCAATTTCATTTCCGTATTATTAAAACGTAATATAACACAGTCTATATCAATATTTAAATAAAAAGAGAATTTTTAGAATGTTTAATTAATCAATAAAGCAATCAATTAATCAAACTTAAAGCAATTATTTCATCCAAAACAAATTAAGGCGATTGATAGCAAAGAAAATTAGGTTAACTAATGCATATAAATTAAACCACGTTAAACATTTAAACAAATACATACAAGTATCTTAACTGTGTATCTATATAGCCGTGTCATTTCGTAAACCCCGCCTTCTCAGATCAATGGACTTTTTAATGAAAAGACCACGACAAGAAACAGTTGGGGTAATTAGAAGATACCATAGTATTAGAGTATTGAAAGTTACTCAGTTCTGGGTTCGTTACATTTTTTTTGCAGGAGACAAGTCTGTCCTTACAGTAGGATTATTTTAAATTAAAGATGGAATGATTTAGCCTTTCCAGAGTTTACAATTAAGTCTAATTAGCATGAAATGTTGTGTAACACATAATTAAAGAATATAAAAGTGTGTGATTTTTTTTTTTGAGAATACATGACATAGATAAGAAACGTCCAGGTGGAAAATTACCGAATTACAGATCTAACCACACCATGTACACTTCGATGAGACGCGCTGTTTGTGCGAAAGTTATGTGAGATGAAAATGATTTATATATATACAAATGTACCAGGTAATGTTAGTTTAATCATTATTCATTGAAATTAAATATTGAGTGTCACTACATCAGCCTCTTACTAAACCACCTGTGGTCCTTTCTAAAAACAACGAAATGTTTGAAGAAGAACGGAGGGCCTGATGTTACATGATTGTCCCAATTAATCGTAAAACCTAATAAAAGACATTTCTTGGATACATGCGTGCCCAGTGCTGCAAAGATTGTGTTTTGTTTTTGTTTTCTTTCCGTTTTTACAGGGCCCGTCACATCTCAGCAAGTAGAGCCAAATATTTATAAAGCTTTTTATCTAATATACATCGAAAAATGTTTTAAAAAAACTTTCTCCATTTTACATCCCCTCTGAAATTATAATTGAAAATTAAGTTGGCAGAGGCTTACCATACTGTAGACAAAACCGATATAGGGGAAATCAACTCCCATGAAAATGTCGAATGCGGAAGCAAACCGGATGTAAATCGTAAAGCATGAAGGAGTCTGAGGAGCGGTACCGAGTAAGGTGATGAGGGTGTAGATTTGGAAAAGGAACGGAGATCAAAAAGCAGGTTTGTTGTAATATGACTTCAGAGTTTGAGGACTATTTGATATTAGATTTCCAACGGTAGTGATCAATGATTTGATAATCGTATTCGTGAGAAAAAAGAAAATGGAGTATTTCGTTGCGGCTTTATATTACTTTCACCTGTTCACGGTGAGCTGGCCGGTATTGATGAAGCCATATATAATTAAAACACCAATAAAAGTTAACCACTCTCACAGTTGATCTTTCGCTTAGACAGAGCTTTTATCGAGTAAAGAAGGAGGCGTATAGTTTGTGGTCGAATGAGGAAGACATATTATATTTTTAGAGGAATTAGAATTTATCTTTTTGTTTCATGCTACTACAGGGTATGACACGTGATGAGGGAGTCGCGGTCCTGAAATGTTGCCAACTAATTGTTTTTTTTAACCTGTGGGAGGCTGTCTGTTTTGTAGTCGTAATTATCAAAAGTGTACATTGCATAGAGTAGGCTTTGTAATCCTGGTCTTTGTGATTATGCGAGTTCAATCAATTAATCTGAGGTGTGATAGTGAGTGTACATATATGTTGTATGTGAGAGTTCTTTTCCATGAAGCGTTTTGATCGAGTAAGTAATTATTAGATGTCATATCTTATTCCCATTAGGTTTTCATCATTTTTGAGTTGCAAAACAACATATAAATAATCAAAATTAAAATAAAAAATGTAAAACTGAATCCCCCCTTTTTTTTTTTTTACAACAAGTAAACCTTGAATATCATTAACAATGCTGAAAGTTAATAAATGATTTATTATATAAACAAACTATTAAGCACAAGAGGTGGAAAAGAAGATCTAGGAAGAGAGGAAAAATTGATATGTATAGTATGTTGCACTGTAATGACTGCAAGTCTGATGTAGCATTGCGATCTGTGGACAATGGCTTCAATGTTTGTTATATAAAATCCGTCATCAGGTACTGGAATATAAGAGGAATAACTCAAGTGTTTACTTCATTTATAAAACACTCAACAGCTCATCAACATTAATGCGACAGTATCTTGGTGGTCTGTCTATTTTTTTTTCGTTCCATGATATACTTCCTCAAATATCGTGCTCCAATTGGTTTTGTTAAGAATTGAACAGGATGATATTGGCTTTATATGTAGGTATACATAGGGACATTCAAAGATGGTGGTTATTAAACATACATGTGGAATTTAAAGCTAGGGAAGGTTTGTTCCAATCTGAACAGAAAAAAAAATAATGGAACTAGTTTCTAGGGGATCTGTATGTTGAACACGTTGAACTAAACAACAACAGGAGACTCTAGTAGGCAATTATTTTATAGATCAGCTTCAGCAAGTTCAGGCACCCACAAAAAGGAAACAGCAATCTATTTACCAATTATGGTACATAGGAGATGAAATCGCTATTGCTACAGGGATTTTTCGGACAGATAAGATTACTGACTGTCCGTGTTCTATGATCTAAATCAATGCACAACTGACACGTCTATTGCACCTTATACATGTTATGCTTTGCCTTACTTATATCAGTATTACGTACATGTCTTGGGAGAGTGGTATGTATTTGGGTAACCAATTTTAGCTCGCTTTGTGAGGGACTTAAAGGGAGTTATATATACGATCTAGATATACCCCCCGGAGTTGAGGTGATGCTTAGCTGGTGTCTTGTAGAAAGCTTAAGGGTAAAGTTTTTTATTAAAACAGTGTTGTGTCAGTCAATACTAATGAGGATACAGCTTAGGTGTGTGCTTTCTTAGTAGTGCGTTTGGACCTGCTGACCTCCCCTTTTGCCCTGCCTCCTGTCAAGCCTCCTTTCAACAGGTTCCTACCTTCCTTGTATCTTCCGTTCTTCCCTCCTTGTTTTTTTTCTCCTTCTCTGTCCTTCCCCGTTCCCTCTATCCCCTTCCTCTTTTTTTCACCCTTTTTACTTTACCCCATATTTTTCACTATCCACCACTCTTCTTTCTTTGTCTTTAACTTGTGACCTGACCTACTCTTAAGAAAAAAATTAACCTTGGCAACAGTATGTTAAATAACACAGCAGGAGATGGGGTTTTTATGTTGGACAGGGGTGTCTTGTGACAAGACCATTCATTCGGTAATGCATTTATAGAACTGATGAACCTTATAACCATTGATCTTTGACCAACTTTTAAAAAAAATAATTTGGAATTCAATTACCCACTTGGCGAACGACAGTTAACTGTATGTGGTCTCCAGACAACTCAAATGTGTGTGATTCTTATAAATTCTTAATTGTGTTTCAGGTCTGGAACATTAAGTGTCGACAGATGACTAGTGACTAACACCAAGTTTCAACATGAAGAGTAGGAATCCATTGGCCCTGGGCCTGTTGCCTATTGCCTTGGTGGTAGTCTTCATTATTTCATCTACAAACTCCTCCTCTAGTACATCACCTCCTCAGACTGATCATTTCACATATTCATCTACCAGTGAGGACGTGTCATATCACAACTCCTCCACCAATAATAGTCAGCACGGGGAATTACATGGTCACCAGGGGAGGGGTAGAAAATCCGTATTGAAGAATCCTGTTCACCATTTTTGGCACGATTGTGTCTTAGTTGCGGTTATAGGTAAAATGGGTAGGCTACAGTACATTAGGGGTTCGCTGGGTTGACACGTGGTTACACCACCATTTCATTAACATGGCCGGGAAAAAGGTATCATCAGGGGGCTTAAACATGAACAGTTTTTTATTGGTTTCTTCACACATTCCAAAACCATCGAATATAATTATATATATATCTTTGATATCCTAAGTTTGATCATTTCCCAAATAACTATTCTTCAAAAGTTCAAAAGCATTTGATAAAGAATTTTTAAAAGAAATTAAGAAATGTTCAGAAAATTAGACAAACAATTTTTTCTGTATTTCCTGTTTTCTCTGTTTGTGAGTTTCATTCTTCAAAACTGAACACTGAATGAACATATATATGTAACACATATCAACAGTCTCTTCTATCCCAGCGATATACCTCGATAGGAAAATCAGGTGGACAGAAATTAGGAACGCCAAGAAAGTTATATATAAAATAAGATCATCAAATGTTCCTGACCTTGTGTATATTTTACAGTAAATATACGACACAGACAATTAATAAACAAAACATGTCTTTGGATGTTCACAGGTTTTCACTATGCCAACAAACTATCGTCCATTGTACCAGAGTCATGGTGAGTACAATTCAAAACATGTTTATTTTAATTAATTAAACTAGGTTCAAATAGGTCTACATTTCCTACATTCAACACATGACATAGATAAAGTCTTTTATCATTTCCTTTTCACGGAATCTACATTAAATGTTAGAGACCATGTTTACAATATTCATGCAGGTTATTTTTTTTTCTTCAAAATTTTGGTTGCCATGGTAACCTGGTCACAGTTGAGGGGTAGTATGGGGAATTAATTAGTCATTGGCTTAAATTCTAGTTAAAACTGATTTTTTACTGTTTCCAGCCTCCTCATCATTGTTGGAACTGCTTTTGGAGCAATCATCTTGTAAGTCATTTCTTCCTGATCCTGATTGGTTGCTTTCAATACATGAAATACATGAATTGGTAAAATACTTACAGTTTGTATACGGTAAATAATTAGTTTGATACTGGTACTGTTAAATCATCGTACAAAGTTGTTTTGATACAGTTTACTACATGCATTTGGTAAAAATCTGTTCAATACATTAAATACTCTATAAGATAGTGTTTAATATACTTTGTAAAACACTGTTTAATACATTAAATACTTTGTAAAATACTATTTGGTACATTAAATACTTCAAATTGTAAAATACTGTTTAATACAATAAATATTTTGTAAAATACTGCTGTACTGTTTTGATTTATTAAATACAATGTACTTGTATGTACATGTACAATGTGAAAATACTGTAAATTCTTGGTAAAATGCCATATCAAGAAAAAGTTCCATTTATGTATATTGTATTATTTAATTGTAATCCTAAATTAGAGCACTTTATATCAAACAGTCCATTGTCTTGGAGCTGATCACTGAAATGTAGCAGACATTAATTTCAATTAAATGTATCTAATCTTATGAAGTTAAGTGAAAACACCTAGTGTAATAAAACCCCAGTGGTTTTCTAGTTATTTAAAGTTTCAGTCTCATCTTTTAAAGTTTATTTTTCTCTCACAAGTTTTGACATGCTCATTGTATTCAGGCCAAAACAATGTTTGGTGAATACTTTCTGAAATGAATCGGTTTGGCAGCCTGTTTAAATATTGATAAACAAACATTCCATACAAGTAAGACTTGACCAGGTAATACTTCACCCCTGTACACATTGGTAATTAGTGGACCTGGTATTTGTTTTCCAGCTTTTCGGGTTCCAGTGTTGAGCTGCAGTCCTTTTTAACCCCATGAGACATTCTTCCACTACCTGGCTTCTCCCCGTAAGTACACAGTGGAGATACTTTTTTTCGTCTACCTAATTTTACCTTCTGAACATAATGGAATATACCAGAATTAAATTATACATCATAGAGTAGCTGGCTTCAGCAGGATTTTGACATTTACAGTAAATTGCTGTCGCCTATTCCAAAGAGCCATGAACTGCAAGCATCACTTTTTGGACATGAGACTGGTGGGTTGGTGGTGGTTGGATGGTGGGACTAGTGGATTAGTGGTGGTTAGATGGTGCGACAAGTGGATTAGTGGGGGTTGGATGGTGGGACTAGTGGATTAGTGGTGGTCAGATGGTGGTACTAGTGGATTAGTGATGATTGGGTGGTGGGACTAGCAGATTAGTGAAGGTCGGATGGAGGGACTATTGGATTAGTGGTGGTTGGATGGAGGGACTATTGGATTAGTGGTGGTTGGATGGTGGGACTAGTGGATTAGTGGTGGTTGAATGGTGGGACTAGTGGATTAGTGGTGGTCGGATGGTGGGACTAGTGGATTAGTGGTGGTCGGATGGTGGGACTATTGGATTAGTGGTGGTTGATGGTGGGACTTGTGGATTAGTGGTGGTTGATGGGTGGGACTAGTGGATTAGTGGTGGTTAGGTGGTGGGACTAGTGGATTAGTGGTGGTTGGATGGTGGGACTAGTGGATTAGTGGTGGTTGGATGGTGGGACTAGTGGATTAGTGGTGGTTGGATGGTAGGACTAGTGGATTAGTGGTGGTTGATGGGTGGGACTAGTGGATTAGTGGTGGTTGGATGGTAGGACTAGTGGATTAGTGGTGGTTGGATGGTTGGGCCTAGTGGATTAGTGGTGGTCGGATGGTGGGACTACGTGGATTGTGGTGGTTTGGGGGGGTGGGACTAGTGATTAGTGGTGGTCGGAGGGGGATGTGGATAGTGGGGGTCGGATGGTGGGACTAGTGGATAGTGGTGGTTCGGATGGTTGGGACTAGTGGATTAGTGGGTGTTCGGATGGTGGAGAATAGGGGATTAGTGGTGATTGGGGATGGTGGACTACAGTGTAGTGGACTTGGTGGTGGTGGAGGTGGTAACTAGTGGATTGTGGTGGTTGGATGGTTGGGACTAGTGGATTAGTGGTTGGGCTGGTGGGACTCGGGTTGTGGTGGTTGGCTGGTGTGGGACTAGTGGATTAGTGGTGGTTGACGGTGGCATTGGATAGTGGTGGTTGGATGGTGGGACCTACGGGCTTATGGTGGTGGACAGTTGGACTATTGGATTAGTGGATGTTGGATGGTGGGACTAGTGGATTAGTGGTGGTTGGATGGTGGGACTAGTGGCCTGGATTAGTGGTGGTTGGATGGTGGGACTAGTGGATTAGTGGTGGTTGGATGGTGGGACTAGTGGATTAGTGGTGGTTGGATGTCGGGACTAGTGGATTAGTGGTGGTTGATAGTGGGACTGGTGGATTGGTGGTGGTTTGATGGTGGGACTAGTGGATTAGTGGTCATGGTTGGATGGTGGGACTGGTGGATTGGTGGTGGTTGGATGGTGGGACTAGTGGATAAGTGGTGGTTGAATGGTGGGACTATTGGATTAGTGGTGGTTGGATGGTGGGACTAGTGGATTAGTGGTGGTTGGATGGTGGGACTAGTGGCCTGGATTAGTGGTGGTTGGATGGTGGGACTAGTGGATTAGTGGTGGTTGGATGGTGGGACTAGTGGATTAGTGGTGGTTGGATGTCGGGACTAGTGGATTAGTGGTGGTTGATAGTGGGACTGGTGGATTGGTGGTGGTTTGATGGTGGGACTAGTGGATTAGTGGTCATGGTTGGATGGTGGGACTGATGGATTGGTGGTGGTTGGATGGTGGGACTAGTGGATAAGTGGTTGTTGGATGGTGGGACTAGTGGATTAGTGGTGGTTGGATGGTAGGACTAGTGGATTAGTGGTGGTTGGATGGTGGGACTAGTGGATAAGTGGTGGTTGGATGGTGGGACTAGTGGATTAGTGTTGGTTGGATGGTGGGACTAGTGGATAAGTGGTGGTTGGATGGTAGGACTAGTGGATTGGTGGTGGTTTGATGGTGGGACTAGTGGATTAGTGGTGGTTGATGGGTGGGACTAGTGGATTAGTGGTGGTTAGGTGGTGGGACTAGTGGATTAGTGGTGGTTGGATGGTGGGACTAGTGGATTAGTGGTGGTTGGATGGTGGGACTAGTGGATTAGTGGTGGTTGGATGGTAGGACTAGTGGATTAGTGGTGGTTGATGGGTGGGACTAGTGGATTAGTGGTGGTTGGATGGTAGGACTAGTGGATTAGTGGTGGTTGGATGGTGGGACTAGTGGATTAGTGGTGGTCGGATGGTGGGACTAGTGGATTGGTGGTGGTTGGGTGGTGGGACTAGTGGATTAGTGGTGGTCGGATGGTGGGACTAGTGGATTAGTGGTGGTCGGATGGTGGGACTAGTGGATTAGTGGTGGTCGGATGGTGGGACTAGTGGATTAGTGGTGGTCGGATGGTGAGAATAGTGGATTAGTGGTGATTGGATGGTGGGACTACAGTGTAGTGGATTGGTGGTGGTTGGATGGTGGTACTAGTGGATTAGTGGTGGTTGGATGGTGGGACTAGTGGATTAGTGGTGGTTGATGGTGGGACTAGTGGATTAGTGGTGGTTGGATGGTGGGACTAGTGGATTAGTGGTGGTTGAATGGTGGGACTATTGGATTAGTGGTGGTTGGATGGTGGGACTAGTGGATAAGTGGTGGTTGGACAGTTGGACTATTGGATTAGTGGATGTTGGATGGTGGGACTAGTGGCCTGGATTAGTGGTGGTTGGATGGTGGGACTAGTGGATTAGTGGTGGTTGGATGGTGGGACTAGTGGATTAGTGGTGGTGGGATGTCGGGACTAGTGGATTAGTGGTGGTTGATAGTGGGACTGGTGGATTGGTGGTGGTTTGATGGTGGGACTAGTGGATTAGTGGTCATGGTTGGATGGTGGGACTGGTGGATTGGTGGTGGTTGGATGGTGGGACTAGTGGATAAGTGGTGGTTGAATGGTGGGACTATTGGATTAGTGGTGGTTGGATGGTGGGACTAGTGGATTAGTGGTGGTTGGATGGTGGGACTAGTGGATTAGTGGTGGTTGGATGTCGGGACTAGTGGATTAGTGGTGGTTGATAGTGGGACTGGTGGATTGGTGGTGGTTTGATGGTGGGACTAGTGGATTAGTGGTCATGGTTGGATGGTGAATGCTGGATTGGGGGTTGGTTGGGATTTTGTTAGGGAGACTAGTGGATAAGTGGTTGTTGGCTGGGGGGACTGTGGATTAGTGGTGGTTGGATGGTAGTCTAGTAGGAACTAGTGGAAATTATTAGTGGTGGTTGGTTGGATGTGGGACTAGGGATAAGTTGGTGGTTGCGATGGTGGGACTAGTGGATAGTGGATAGTGGGGTGGATGGTGGGACTAGTGGGAAGTGTGGTTGGATGGTTGGGGATTAGGACTGTGGATTGGTGGGGTTTGATGGTGGGATAGTGGATTAGTGGTCATGGTTGGATGGGGGGAACTGGTGGATTGGTGGTGGTGGATGGTGGGACTAGTGGATAGTGGTGGTTTGGATGGTGGGACTAGGGATTAGTGGTGGTTGGATGGGTGGGATAGTGGCTGGATTAGTGGTGGTGGATGGTGGGACTAGTGGTATTAGTGGTGGTTGGTTGGATGGTGCGGCTAGTGGATTAGCGGTGGATGGATGGCGGGGGACGGGGACTAGTTGGATTAGTGGTGGTTGATAGTGGGATGGTGGATGGTGGGGGGTGTGGTGGACTAGGTGGATTAGTGGTCATGGGTGGATCGGTGGGGACTGGTGGATTGGTGGTGGTTGGATGGTGGGTGGGACTAGTGGATAAGTGGGTGGTTGTAGAATGGTGGCGACTATTGGATTGTGGTGGTTGGATGGGGACTAGAAACTAGGGATAGTGGTGGTTGGATGGTGGGACTAGTGGCCTGGATTAGTGGTGGGGATGGTGGGACTAGTGGATTAGTGGTGGTTGGATGTGGTGGACTAGTGGATTAGTGGTGGTTTGGATGTCGGGACTAGTGGATTAGTGGTGGTTGATAGTGGGACTGGTGGATTGGTGGTGGTTTGATGGTGGGACTAGTGGATTAGTGGTCATGGTTGGATGGTGGGACTGATGGATTGGTGGTGGTTGGATTTAGGGACTAGTGGATAAGTGGTTGTTGGATGGTGGGACTAGTGGATTAGTGGTGGTTGGATGGTAGGACTAGTGGATTAGTGGTGGTTGGATGGTGGGACTAGTGGATAAGTGGTGGTTGGATGGTGGGACTAGTGGATTAGTGGTGGTTGGATGGTGGGACTAGTGGATAAGTGGTGGTTGGATGGTAGGACTAGTGGATTGGTGGTGGTTTGATGGTGGGACTAGTGGATTAGTGGTCATGGTTGGATGGTGGGACTGGTGGATTGGTGGTGGTTGATGGTGGGACTAGTGGATTAGTGGTGGTTGGATGGTGGGACTAGTGGATTAGTGGTGGTTGGTGGTGGGACTAGTGGATTAGTGGTGATTGGGGTGGTAGTATGAACCGTTTAGGTAGGATTTGTTGTGGATCTTATGATGTCCTGTTACGGAGTAAGCTGGCCTGTATACAGTAGTAATTGTACATTGATATATACTTTGACATCTTTGGCATAAGTGATTATTAATTTTGGAATAAGATGATTGCAAAAATTAGTACACCAGTATCATGAGACATATATAAGTTTCAAAGATTGAAACATGTGTAGGCAATCCTCACAAAATGATTGACCATTGAATTTAACTCTTGTACAATACATATAGGAATCATTGTTATACTGTATATAACAAAGAATACTAAGATTAACATCATGTTTCCGGTAATCCTGGAGTCAGCTTTCAATTGTATGACGGACTGTTCACAGAAAACATCGGCAGTATCCTGATCTTTGCTAGTGTTGTGAGTATCCATACCATAGATCTCTACAGACATTACTCAGTGTTACATTACTGTATATACTTATATAATGTATGGTGGATGGTTAGTTTGGTGTTCCTTCTCCTCACTATTCTCTTTCTTACTAACATGGATTTAATATAATTATAATGGGGAGTGGTGGTAGTGTACATAAAAAAACACATTACTGTGTATCTCAAACAGAGCATTTCAAATTGCAGTCAGAACACTAGGTCACTGTTACTATAAGGGTGATATCACACATACTTGTCTGATTGTCATAAAAAAATTACACTTTAATATAATTATATAACGTCTGGTACAGTTTTGGGAATCAGTAAACGTACTTGGTTTAAAACCAAGGTCGCTATTTGTAGAATTGAACCTGTCTGGCAAAAGCCGTGACATGTACCTTGATGACGATTATTCTTTTGGGGAAAGTTACCTCCCTTCTCGTTCGGCCTACAATCAACGTCAATTCGATTCAGTGGTGGCCTGTTCTGATTAGCCACTTACAAAACATGTTAAGGTATTTGTGATCAAAGATACATGTACATGTGCTTCACAGAAACGTAACATACATATAGGTTGAATAATCTGTTAAACTGACATACAGTATTATAGGTCAGAATACCTGTTAAAACATGACATACATATAGTATGAATACCTGTTAAACATGACATACATATAGGTCTGATACTGTTAAAATAACTAATATAGGTATAATACCTGTTAAAAACATAAAAAATTATAGGTATGAATACCATGTTAAACGAGTGCTTGAAAGGCTGTGCTTGACCATGTGGGGAATGACGTTTGTTTGTGGTTGCAATTATTTCTGTGATTGGCTTTGAAATTTGTCTGGTGATCAGGGGAACTAGGCTTGTGGGGGTTGTTGCCCTTGTAGCAGATAATTAAGTTCTTAACTGGTACTGTTATCCTGTTGATGATTGATATTGTTTTCCTCCTAGACTGATTCCGGTAAAAGGTTATGGTAGGTTCGGGTGAACACCGGGGTCTTCTGGCATGGGTACATTTTAACATGACTTTTTCTTTAAATGATGTTGGCTTTCGTCAGTGGATGCAAAAATTAATTTTTTTCTAAAAAACTTCCATACAATACATTGTGTCATTTCGCATGTAAATATGGACATTGTTATATAAAAGGTTATCAATGTAAAATGTACAGCTTGGAAACAATCTTACTCGACACAATAGCACCATCCTGTTTT
>NW_022980038.1:0-2328 GCF_902652985.1 Pecten maximus | reverse complement strand
TTCAATTTGATCTGTTATTATTTTTACAATGTTTGTATTTTGCAGAGAGATGGATGTCCAAAGATTGTAAATTTAGGAAGTGCAAAAACAGATCTGTTCTATGAAAGAAAGAAATATGGCTTCAAGAAAAGGTGATGGATGCAATTGGAGAAGAGGAAAAGGACTGCGAGGATTTTAATGTTGTCTTGTTGTAAATATTTGTCTTTGAACTATCATGAAACATCAGAAATTAAAACATTTCATTTTATCAACAGTGAAAGAGTTTTGTTTGTTTGTTCACAGGTATTCCAAGATTTTCAACAAGACATCACAAAACATTATTTGAGAGACAGCCACTCAAAACACAGGGATTTGACACGAAATCCTGACCCACTATCCATAATTAATATATTTATTTTTAGACAAGTGATAATGGGGTAACTTTTATTCCACCACTTGATTAATGTTTTGATGTTGATAATAGTTCAATTGTCCTCTACCAGTCCAACCAGAGTGAATTATAAAAATTAACTTCCGCCTATCAGTGACGATCCTTGATACTCCAGTATTTTGTTCACTTTCACACTCTGCACTCCTAGATCGATCACTAGCGGATCCAAGGGGGGGGAATCCCTTTTTCGGATGAGGAATTTTTTTATAGCCTTAAAAATGGAAGAAAATTAGGGTTGCGCCTCCCCTATGGTGCTCTGGATACGCACCTGATCCCAAAAGATTGCAAATTTGCTATTTAGTCTCCAAATTCTTTTTGTCGAGGCCTTGGCGGCCCCAGACCCCTCGCCAAAAAAATTTGTCTCGCGTCTACGGCGCTCACATTATCCCTAAATCACTGGACCCCCACCCTTTTGAAAATCTTGGATCCGCACCTGTAGATTATGCTTTGGTAACCTTGGAAGACTCGTTGACAGTTGCCTTGCAAACTTTGATATGCATCAAATTATTCTCATGATCACTGTACTATTGAATTGAATGGTTTAATGCCAATCTAATAGCTTATTGTTGTGCCTTTGATATGGCAATGATATACTATGTATTCCAGGGGAGCAGAGGGTGCATAGGCCTAAATGAACATTGATCAATTGAAAATACATCATGAATGCATAGTAGTATGAGAGTGATTGAGAATGTGTTTTCTTTGTTTATATCTATCAATTAATAACTTCTAATATTTTCCTACTTGATATTTCTACATACTAGTTTTGTAATACTCGTATGTTCATTATACAGGAAAGCTATGGGAAAGGACTAATATAGGCTGAGCCCGTTGTCAAATCCCTTTTGCCAACACCAAATCTTGATGATATTCCATGTAAAATATCTTGTTATTATACTTGGTGTGTTGACAATAAAATATTTTGAAATTGAAAAAAATGAACATTGATCAAGGATGATTTGTCACATTTTATTTGAATAATAAAAGTCAACAAATGCTCGCTTTGTACATGCTCTTGACTTATCTGAAAGACACATATAGCATTATCCTTATCATGTCTAGGGCCTTGATTTATATATAATATGAAAGATCATTATCATGTTAGGCATTCTAAAGCGACCAGAGTTTACCCTCCCTTGGTTCCATTTTTTCGACATTGAACATTAACAGTCGATGGGGCCCGAGATTGCATCCGGAGATGTACGGCTGCACAGATTTCTCTGACCTAATTTCAAGCTCGTTTCAACATCTTAAAATATCTATTCCAAGAATAACCCAATCGGACGAAGGACTAATAAGTTTATTCGAGTATATGTCTGTCACAAAAAGAGGAAAATCACGCTCTAGATATCTCACCATTTCAGCTAGGAGTGTTCATCGGCGTTCAGCAAGTCCAAGTCCCGCTTCACAATTTTCTAAGCCAACGGTAGCCCTAGTTTCCTCAGGCCCTGACACCATGTCTGGTGAAGGACCCTACTCCAGACATGGTGTCAGGGCCAGAGGAAACTCGAGCTAACAGTTTTTTAAAAGTCAATGTTAGAGGTTTTACACGGCACAGGGGCTTGGCACGATTTTCTAATGATAGTCCATATATACATGTATATAGTATCAAGGATACTATATACATATATATATATACTATCATTTGGAAAATCGTGCCAAGCCCCTGTGTTACACGGCGAGATACTTTTGACAGGCGCCGTGTAACAGTCGGCAAAATCATATCCGATAGAAAAAGAGCCGACCAGCGGCCTCTTATGTTATAGGAGTAAGTCAACGAGTGATTTCGCAAGGACGTTTTACCTAAGTCATGTTATTCGACTAGTCGAATGTTTGGACTGACATCCACAACGTCTCTTCAAATTCATGTTGTTTGCAACATTCAAGGATGTCAATGC
>NW_022980037.1:0-1155 GCF_902652985.1 Pecten maximus | reverse complement strand
TGCTATGTAATCTGCCATAGTTATAAATAACTGCACATTCAAGGCAAACATCATATTGCGCGCGGCGCATCCTATTTTTGTTTTCCTTCAAAACTCTGTCATTTATAACAAATATAAATAGCATACAACTGCAAGACAGTTCAATATTTGAATGATCACTGTTCGTTACCATACTCTAACTTAAAAGTTATATACATTGTATTTTTTTGTCATTGAAAATGTAACGAAAATGGTTTTATTATCTATTACGAATCACTTGATTCTGGGTATTTAAAAACATCATTAATGTAGTTATAGTTTATTATTAAATCTACAACGACGAAACTATATGAATGTAAAGAAAAAGAAAAGTAATAGATGTTATGGAATTAATGTAACATTTGTCCTGTATCAATTTTCTTTTCCCTCTCAAAACAAAACAAAGAACAAAAAATAACAAAATAAAAACAAATGTATAAATAAAAATAAATAAATATATAAATAAACGATTTAGTTAAAAAATGTTCAATATTTATAAAATATTTTGATCTTCAAATAGCGTTTTATAACATAGCTTTTCATTATCGTGTGTGCTGAACACCAGGCGTGACGAATGTAAAGTCTTAACCGTGGGGTTCCATATTTGATAACACCTGCAATTTATATCCAATATTGTCACACATATATTACATTTAATCAAAACTAGAAATATTTTAAACGAATGTAACACTGATGAGACAGATTGCCTGTATATATGTTAAAATGTTGTAATTTTTCCAAAAGTAAAAACACTAGTCTTTTAGGGCATGCCATCGACAAAACTTACTAAACATTCCACAACGAAACTCGAAACGGTCTGGAATATTTATTAAGTTTTATCATTTACAGTGTATATGCATATATATCTAAACACTCATCTTAACAGTATGCAAAATTGGCTGTCGGAAGTTGAAGATTTAGAATAACCCTTTCTACCTTAAATATGATTATATTTGTCGAATATGTAATCTGACTAAGCGTCTGAGTAATGATGAATTTCAATATTGTAAGAATTTGAAGATTACCATGCAAAGATCTAGTCAACACTATTAAAATGTATGTGTTTATTTTTTCTAATTCATTTTGTGAACGTGCATTGCTTGATAACTTATTTTTAAGGTGCAAACATGTGAGGCT
>NW_022980036.1:0-1919 GCF_902652985.1 Pecten maximus | reverse complement strand
GCGTGATTGTACTATTATGTTGCATGTTATTGTGGTTTGGGTTCTAAAATACTGACATACAATATATAGCCTCAATACTTAAGTGTAAATTAATTATCATAAGCTCACGGTTGAATTAGGATCGTACGTCTCCATAACACCGGTGTTTACAACACTAACACAGGGACGTGTAAAGAGATCGCCATTGGACTTGTGTCTTAAAGAGAATTGTTGACTAAATTTAACTATCTGTGACTGTATATTGACATTTAAGAGTTCTTCTGCCATAAAGGGTGAGCAACTAGATTTCAACTTCCTGTGTAAAAAGAATAAAGTTAACTTGTTTAGGAAGGTATGTTTTATACAGTTCATAAGTTTAATTATTGGAATAAAGAATATGATTGTGACCGGAATATTTATAACTAAACCCCCACGTGTATCACTGATGTAGTATGTATCACCACAGCATGCTCTCTCGAGGGAAAAAAGCTTTGGTTATATATCAAAATCTCTCTCTGTATAAATATACCCACACTTCATTGAGGGGGTAAAAGGAAATCACCTAAACGTTTGAATCTGTCCCTCTGTTCGTTAGAACCTTATGTATCTTATCGGCCCCAGTAGTTTATATTCACATCACATCATCAATGTCAGAGTTAAAGGTCAAAGGTCATAATTGTCCACTTTGAAATGAAAGTTTGTGTATAAGTCTATCTGTTGAACCCCTCAACAGATTTGGTTTATAGTCACATCATAGCATCACGTCATGAAGTTCTACACTTAATTAGATTTTGGTGGCCATTATTACCCATGCAACAAAGAGGTATGGCGCATATTGGCATGTTTCGACCTAACAGTGACCGTTTTGTCCTGTGAGCATGTCTGGATGTACATCCATTTTCTTTTTTCAGCAATTTTTGGTTGTTATACAACTGTTCACAGGTTGTTTGGTATGGCCAATAGGTCATCAGTGTTTTTCATTAAAACTTTGCAAGTATATACACACACAATTGTCATATTTCTCAAAACAATTTATAGCACAGATGATTGGAAGATTGGGTACAAGTTAGTCATTAGTTTACAGTTCTAACTGATCAAAAACAAAGATCAATATAACGTTCCTATATCAATGCATGAAAGAGAACATTGAGCTGATCATTATACTTACATTTCTTTTATCATAGGTTCAAATGTCAAGGTCACAGATATGAAAAAATAGGTCGAAAATAAAAATCTCGAATTGAGCGATTTTCTCATTGCATATGAAAAAACAAGATCCTCTGAAACGGAATGAGAAAGTTTTATGATAATCGGATAACAAATGACGGAGATGTGACACTTTGATAAAAAAAAAGCATGACTTTTCCCGCCAAAATTAAACAATCAGGCAAAACTGCACCTAAAATGTTTCAGCTCCTTAATCTAAACATATGTAGACTTTCAAAACTGTGTATTAGGAAGAATATTATCTTTTGAAAGGGTGTGCAATGTTTCAAGGTCAAATCAGCAAACATAATACAGATATGGCAGAAATGGTTTCACGCAAGTATTCAAAATTGTGAAAATATTGCTCTTTAAACGTTTTTCTTTCATTACTCACATACAGACTAGATGATCAGTACATATACAGTTATGCAAATGGTTGATGTTTACCTTTGACGTTTAAGGTCACGATCCTGAAACCTAAAGTGGAATTGGATTTATTTTATTTTCTTGTAATGGAGGCGGTTACTTCAGTCATATTTCAATCATCTACGGGACGTGACGTCACAACAGGTCATTTTGCACTTTCTTTTGATTCAAGGTTCTATATGTTCTTGGCATCAGATTATTAAGAGGAAAAGAAGAAAGAAAGGGAAAATAGAGAGAAGATCAGTGTGACATATAACCAATACAAGAGATCCCAGAGGGATCTTGGCGCCCACCATTGAATGTTCTTC
>NW_022980035.1:0-24494 GCF_902652985.1 Pecten maximus | reverse complement strand
GAGTCAAGCTGGCCCGTACTGAGGGTCGATCTAGTTATACCTACACTACGAGGTTCCTCCTTGAAATCCTTCAAAGTATAATCTAGTGACCTAGCCCTACCTCTACCTATCCGATCCCTGACTATAGGCTTTGGCGTACTGGTTTTATCACCAGGAGGGTTGAACTCTAGCTTCTTAGATGCCAAACTTTTATACTCTTCCTCTGTCACAACTCTATACCTGAGCTTTGACAAAGCATCAATCATCCTACTCACCTCCAGCTCAGGATCTACAGCCACTGCACCATCCTGGGCCTGTGTCTGTTCCGTAGCCATCTCAACACTTTGCTTGTGATACCTATAAGAGCTGAAAGTGTTAGGCAAACATGCAATAATACACAGTGTTATTAACAAACCACCTATTCCCATAATATTTCACCTGTCAAACGAAAACTGGTTATATTAATTGAGAAAACATATAAACACAGAGTGAAACACATAATGAAATGCAACATATAACATGTAACATGAAACATATAACAAGGATAAATATACTACACTCAATACCCTCAATACTCTCTCATTCACCAATAGTGGCAACACGCTGACGACGGAGCGAAACTGTGCACGCGTTCAAAACACGTTTATATATCAGTCAGTCAAACTGTCTCAGTCTCGTCAAACGTCTTAACAATAGACTATAGCTTTCAAAACCTAAAACCAACACCTACCATCCGGCAATTCTATGAAATATACAATAGTTTCACAAAACAAAGAGTTCGTATGAAATTTACTGTCTATACGTTCACAGTTCTCCTTCCGGTTGATGAGAGTTCCTAGTCGCCGAGACGCTTTAAGACGAATCCTGACGCTGTCGCACATGTGCTTGAATTCCGTACGGTATACACGTGTAGAAATATCCTATCCATGGCAGTTTACACACGACGGCCTGGTCGTGGAATTAAAGTTGAAAATATACCTTGTTGACAAAATTCCTGTGTTCGACAATATGAGGACTGCAAAACGTAGCTACATGGTTGTTTTATATCGTCGGGAACCATTTTCCAAAACACTGGGGTATCGTCGTCGAACTCCGGTCCCTACGTGGGCGCCAAATGTCACAGGAAGAAAATGCGGGACATAATAACAAACTCCCAAATTCCTGCTGGTTCTTTATTTATTTAGTAACCGGAGACATTTCCAGACGTACAAACATAAAAACCCCTGAAACATAAAAACAGCCGGACTAAGTACAATGTATATACGGTATATATCAATATATACCGGCTAATACTACGTGTATACGAATACGTGCTTAATGTTGATATTCAATAAATATCTATTACACGGTAAATACGAATTCTGTATAGTATATATACCTTCCAAGACTTCAGCAGTCTGGTGAAATAGTGTCACGTCGTATAATACATCGTAAGGTAGTAGTTGCTGGACCCCGGAGGATATGTCACTGGGAGACACGAATGTCCTAGTTTTTTCATATTTTCTCCTAATTTAGAATTTTTCACCAATTTTACCAAATAAGCACTAATTTAGCACAGCACAGACTATTTTTTCAGAAACATATCTAATTATGAAATTCACACACTAGTTTTTTGCCTTCAAACCGAATTTTGTGAAATGTACCTAATACTTCTGTGATAGGCACTAATATTGTTTTCAGTGTCTATTATTTCCCTCGATGTCTAAAAAAAGATGTATACTATCTAATTCTCTCGTTACTGTCTAAAACTAGGTGATGTGTCCTATTATTCTTCAATTTTGACTATTTTTCCTGGTCGGTACTAGAAATATTGGACAGTGTCTAAAATTGGAGAAAACGACTAGTTTTCTTGGGACAAGGACTAATTTTGACAGATTTGCCTCGGGCTATTTTATGGCACAGTAACACCACAGCACTGCTAGCTGTATACTACCTTACCTGGACAGCAGTAATCCCTGACCACCAAGCTCAGTGGCTAGCCCTGGCCTGGAGCGCTCATCCATGAAGCTGTCTTATATAATTACCTAATTGATGGATCAGGTCTTGAAATAATTAGGACATAATAGGGAAATATTTCATCATTGTGGTAATTTATTTGTGAAAATTAAAACACATACGTCTAAAGTTTAGTGATATGAAAAGAACTACCCAAAAAGCTGATGAATATTTCATCAATTAAAGGATTTATTCAGAAAAATGGAGAACAAACTGTTTATTGAACATAATCATAGACGTATATATCACAGTATTGTAAATGTTTTAGTGACTAAATGCTATATCTATCTTTGATAACACAATAGCTTAGCAGATAATGACAATTAGTCAGCGACAGTGGTACATGTATACAGGATAATACAATGATGCAGCTCACGACAGAAGTGGATATTTCACACTTTTCAAGTTAGCGTTGCGACACTGTATTTCATTGCATCATTAACACAATATGACGGCTAATAGCTTATCTATCAACATACTTTATGTGTATAAATAGTAATATAATAGTATATAGTTACGTAGTTACTGTATATAATCAAAGTGGCAACATTTTGCATTCCATGCATAGGACTTTCAGGTTATGATATATGCAGTTGGAGAAATTGTCAAAACATCATCTCATATTAAAGTTGGATAGGACATAGTGATAGCATACATATAGTAGAATATAAGAAAACTATGGTAGCAGATCAAATCACCTCTTTCAGATCACAAAGTAACTATGTCATCACTTTCTGTTAGTAAACAACTCAAAAATATGACCCTGTTACAAAGTGACACTTTAATCACGAAACAAAAGAAGCCTACCCCTTACTATCCTTGACTTTTGTTTCAGGTTGGCAAGATATCACACCTTCACGCCTGAGTGAGCCTCCCAAAGTTTTTTTTGCTCTATAGGTAAATGCCAACCAACACCAGATAAACAGATAAGGTTTAGACAAATTACCCATTCTAATTTTTTGTCTGTTTCATTTTTTCGTTGAAACACTGTGACAAATATCGTAGTTCAACAGTTACACTTAAAAGAAAATATATTCATTGAATTATCATATTGGTCACAATGTTACAGAGAGAAACAAAAAATGAAACATGTTTAATATATATAGGTGTTAATATTTCCCTGTAAAGCAGGGGACTGAGGGAGGCCCACTCAGGCGTGATGGTGTGTTACCTGGGCAAACCGAAGCATGTTTAGCAATTGAAGTGCTATTTTAAAGAGTGTTACATAATTTCAATTTTCATTTGCTTTAGGAATTTTGTATTACATATAATGATATTATATAATACTATCAATTATTTTTAAATAAAATAGTTAAAACTTAAGATTTTTTTTTTTTTTATTGACCTGGGTAAATAGAATCCGGAGTAAATTATTATTCCAAAAAAAATAATCGAGTGTCTATACTGTTAATCCGAAATGTGGAAGAAGGGGGGCTTTTGTCCTACACTCATATAAACGTAAGGCAAAAGTTTAAATATTACTATCAATAATGAATAACCTATCATGAAAAAATGTACATGAAAACTTCAACTTTGAATCTTGAAAATGATAAGATACTGGCGAATGTCGCTTTCCATGAAAAGAACCTGGTGGTACCCTGTGATCATGCAAAAAAAAAAATTTCACAAAATTATTTAACGATTCAATTCAATTTCTTTATTGACTGTAGGCCATACGGCCCATAAGTACATATTATAAACAAAACAATACATGATAATGGCATAGAACAGCAATGCTACAGTACAAATACAAAGTGGAGTACGGATTAAAGATGTAAAGATCGGATTTTGTTTGCTTCAAATATAAATTTGCCTAAGCGACTTAATTCTTTGATATTTTGTACACTTAATAACTGTATCAATTTGAACATTGAAGGCTTTTGCCAATAGTATTTCTTAATGAGGAGTCTTCTTAAATTGGTATACTTATTACATATTAATACAAAATGGTATTCATCTTCTATCTCAGTCGTTGATTTACAAATTAAACAGTGTCTCAAAATTCGATCAATATTGTTAAAGCGGCCAGTTTCGATTGCTAAGGAATGCGCAGACATGCGTAGTTTTGATAAACATATTCTGAATTTCATAGGTATATACTTAGTTAAATAAAACTGAATAGAAAAATTATCCACAATATGTTTATATAAAACACATTTCGAGGACTTTTCTAATGCATCTCTCAAATACTGTTGGGCTTGGTCAAAAATTCTTTGTCGTATACAAGGTAAAATAGTTTCAGAGTTATTTGGTGATTGACAGAACCATATTTCGCCGAAACCTAAAGAGCATAATAACTCCTTTACACCGTGTACCCAATTAAAAGATAAACCAGTGTTTTTACTTAATAAAAAAATCATATGCAGTATTCAAAATACAGTTTTTTGTGTCGAGTAGTTTGAACCAATATTTAATAATTCTATATCTGCGTGTATATTCTAAGGGCAAACGACCAAGTTCCCAGTAAACTGTTACATTATTTGTTGATTTTTTAACCTTAAGTAATTTCTTACAAAAAAGAACATGTACATTTTCAATATCTGGTCCTTTGGTCGAGCCCCACACTTCACATGCATAAAACAGAATACTACTTACATAAGTATCAAACAAACTCAACATGGTTTTACAATTTAAACTCATATTTGAACATTTAGAAAATAAAGCAAACATGGCTTTACGTCCTTGGTCCGCCAATTTTTTTTGTAAATTCGTGAATTTATTGTTGTATCTAAGGTTTACACCAAGGTAAGAAAATTCGTCAACACTATCAAGTTTTTTCCCGTGGTAAGTCCACGATTCATTATTTCGAATTTTACCGCCTTTACGGAAAACCACAACTTTTGTTTTTTCACTATTCACAGTTAATTTCCATTGTGAGCAATACTCGTCCAGGTTATCTAGTAGGTTCTGTAGACCTTCGACAGATTCCGAAAACAGGACTAAATCATCAGCATATAACATAAGAAATAAACTTAACTCTTCAAAATCATATTTGCTGTTGCATTTAGAGATGAAAAAAGACTCAAAATCATTAACGTACATAGAGAAAAGTATTGGCGACAAAATTTCGCCTTGTAATAAACCGAATTAACTACTATTATATTAACTATATTTATATATTATAAAGTTATATTTCAAGCTATGAACTATCAAATTGGTCAGTGCTTTAGAGGGAAATAAAAAAAAAAAAAAAAAACAATTAGAATAAATAATTGGTTTAATACTGATCTCCTTATACTGGTGTTGGTATTTACCTGTAGAGCTAGGGACTAGGAGGGGCTCACTCAGGCGTAAAGGTGTGATACCTGGGTGAGCTGAAACAAAAGCCAAGGATAGGAAAGGTTACACTTCTTTTGTTTATTGACTGAAGTGTCACTTTATAACAGGGTCTTATTTTTGGGTTATTTACTGACATTAGTGATGATATAAGTTACATTGTGATCTAAAAAATATACCTCACCTGCTTTTATGTAATACTATCAAAATCTGCTTCTTCATGTATATGGAGAAAAGTTTGATTATATATCTTTTATGTTTATCACTACGTCCTATCCAACTTTAATATGAGCTGATGTTTTGACAATTTCTCCTACGTCATACCATAACCTATAAGTCCTATGCATGGAATGCAAAATGTTGAAACTTTGAATATATATACACTGTAAACTAAACTGTTATTTTGACAATTTCTGCTATTCTATTCACGACAATTACTACATACCATAACCTTATACCAAGTCCTTTACATGGAATACAAACCATTATAACTTTTAATATCTATAATAAAGTAGCCTATATCATTGATAAATTAAGTAGTCCAATAGTCTTTTACAGATATACCCAGCTATAAGATACACTTGAAACTAATTATACAGATACTACTAAAGGGAGATGTTTTAGGAACCTGATAGCACCATGTAATCGATCAGTATTGATAAAATACTACTTGTATTGTAACACAACTATTTAAAATGAATTATATTACTATTTATACTTTGACGTATGATGACAGATAAGCTATTTGCAGACATATAATTTTGCTTATGATGCAATGAAATACAGTGTCACAATGCTAACTTGAAAAGTGTGAAATATTGTATTATCCTGTATACATGTACCACTGTCGCTGACTAATTGTCATTATCTGCTAAGCTATTGTGTTATCAAAGATAGATATAGCATTTAGTCACTAAAACACATACAATATTGTGATATATACGTCTATGATCATGTTCAATATAACAGTTTGTTCTCCATTTTTCTGAAAAAATCCTTTAATTGATGAAATATTCATCAGCTTTTTGGGTAGTCCTTTTCATATCACTAAACTTGAGATATATGTGTTTTAATTTTCACAAATAAATTATCACAATGATGAAATATTTCCCTATTGTGTCCTAATTATTTCAAGACCTGATCCATCAATTAGGTAATTATATAAGACAGCTTCATGGATGAGCGCTCCAGGCCAGGGCTTGCCACTGAGCTTGGTGGTCAGAGATTACTGCTGTCCAGGTAAGGTAGTATACAGCTAGCAGTGCTGGTGTTGCTGTGCCATAAAATAGCCCGAGGCAAATCTGTCAAAATTAGTCCTTGTCCCAAGAAAACTAGTCGTTTTCTCCAATTTTAGACACTGTCCAATATTTCTAGTACCGACCAGGAAAAATAGTCAAAATTGAAGAATAATAGGACACATCACCTAGTTTTAGACAGTAACGAGAGAATTAGATAGTATACATCTTTTTTTAGACATCGAGGGAAATAATAGACACTGAAAACAATATTAGTGCCTATCACAGAAGTATTAGGTACATTTCACAAAATTCGGTTTGAAGGCAAAAAACTAGTGTGTGAATTTCATAATTAGATATGTTTCTGAAAAAATAGTCTGTGCTGTGCTAAATTAGTGCTTATTTGGTAAAATTGGTGAAAAATTCTAAATTAGGAGAAAATATGAAAAAACTAGGACATTCGTGTCTCCGAGTGTGTCTCAGCCAACGGTTAAATGGCAACTGCGATGATTCGCACGAGTTATGGAGTTTTATCTAACGTTCTCTCACTCTTGCACGCTTTTCCACACTTTCACACCCTAATTTACATATAAGGCACAAACAAGACTAAATAAGGACAATCACGAGACGACCACCTGAACTACAGACAAGATACAGACATTACTATAAATATATAAATAGACAAGGTACTTTCCACAATACAAGTAACTCGACGACACATACATATTTGTAATCATATATACAAATATTTAATTAGCCCCATACTTGTACCGGTGACATCTATTTTACACAAGGTCAACATTTATTGTTGCTAATTGTTTTTTCGAAGTGTTGCATGTATTATTATTGTCACATTTCAGTAAAAGGAGCCCACGCTCCTTCTACTCGTGCGAGCACTGCTACAGATTTTTCTGTATAAAAGGGGCGAGAGCGGAGGGAAGTTGGACTTTTATATGCCTATGTGTTGCTTTGCTCGATTTTACTAGATATTCCTTATGGTAGAGCGGTGTTGCGAGTTACTCTGTGAACTGTAACGATGCCATGAATACGAATGCTGACGTTGCTGAATACAGATAGCCTGTAACTGTAATACGGTGTTGAATTGTGTTTTCTTGAAGGCCCACATTACTTCTTCTCTAAACTCAGCACCAGCACCTTTCGCTACAATTGGTGTGACAGTTCCACGGTTTTTCGCTACACATTAATAAAGGATATTGATTCATGTCATAATGGACCTATGCTATATATATAATAAAGAAACTAATTCATATATACACACCTTGTAATGTTGATAATACAATTAACATATTGTATAGAAATATTAATATATGGTACATAATGTAAAGCAATACATATATCCATGTTTTGGTAATATTTTGCAGGCATGATAATAAATCTAGGAAAGAGGATGTCTCCAGTGTTCGGCGTCTGTTATGGCACCATCCTAATCTTCCCATTAATGGACCTGCATTTAGCTTTGGCAGACATGTCATAAAACTGTGCCAGTATGGGAAAGGGCATAAGAGGACCAACCGCAATAAATCAACGGTAATTAATTTCAAGGGAAAAGACCCCGGGTTAAATATAAATATTGTTAGACTTAAAAGATATAGCTTACAGTAACTTAGAAACATATATTAAAGCTACAGTATGTCAGATAAGATGAGTGGGAAAATGATGTTAAATAATCTGAATTTGCTGATACTCCTGTAGTGTACACTTTTAAATTTGCTTACCTAAAAGACCCATCACATCAGCATATTTCTCTAAAGAGATCTACGTATCTGGTTTGTCACCTCAGGGCATCATTATAGTGCCATACACATTAGGCCCGTCGCCTTAGCGCAAATATATACTAGCTTAAAGGCTTACACAGGAGGCCCGTCACCTCAGCGCATTTCTATACTGACTTACAAAGGAGGCCCGTCACCTCAGCGCATCTCTATACTGACTTTCACAGGAGGCACGTCACCTACGAACATCTCTATACTGGCTTAAATAGGAGGCCCGTCACCTCAGCGCATCTCTATATTGACTTAAATAAGATGCCCGTCACCTCAGCGCATCTCTATATAGGCTAACATAGGAGACCCGTCACCTCAGAGCATCTCTATACTGACTTGCACAGGAGGCCAGTCACCTCAGCGCATTTCTATAATGACTTACATTTGAGGCCCGTCACCTCAGCGCATCTCTATACTGACTTACATAGGAGGCCCGTCACCTCAGCGCATCTCTATATAGGCTTACATTGGAGACCCGTCAACTACGAGCATCTCTATAGTGGCTTCAATAGGAGGCCCGTCACCTCAGCGTATATATAAACTGACTTACATACGAGGCCAGTCACCTCAGCGCATCTCTATAATGACTTACATTTGAAGCCTGTCACCTCAGCGCATCTCTATAATGACTTACATTTGAGGCCCGTCACCTCAGAGCATCTCTATACTGACTTGCACAGGAGGCCCGTCACCTACGAACATCTCTATACTGGCTTAAATAGGAGGCCCGTCACCTCAGCGCATCTCTATACTGACTTAAATAAGATGCCCGTCACCTCAGCGCATCTCTATACTGACTTACATAGGAGGCCAGTCACCTCAGCGCATCTCTATATAGGCTAACATAGGAGACCCGTCACCTCAGAGCATCTCTATACTGACTTACATAGGAGGCCAGTCACCTCAGCGCATCTCTATAATGACTTACATTTGAGGCTCGTCACCTCAGAGCATCTCTATACTGACTTATATAAGAGGCCCGTCACCTCAGCGCATCTCTATACTGACTTATATAAGAGGCCCGTCACCTCAGCGCATCTCTATACTGACTTATATAGGAGGCCCGTCACCTCAGCGCATCTCTATACTGACTTAAATGGAAGGCCCGTCACCTCAGCAGATCTTTATATAGGCTAACATAGGAGGCCCGTCAACTACGAACATCTCTATACTGACTTAAATAAGAGGCCCGTCACCTCAGCGCATTTCAATATAGGCTTACATAGGAGGCCCGTCACCTCAGAGCAAAAGAATTTGTCAACGATGGCATCACACATGTTGCCGTGGTTACAAGATTGCTGAAAACATTTGTAGACGTAAAATTTGAAAGAAATGTTTTGAAGCCTGTTGCCTTAGATCGGTCTTTCTATCCGACCAACAAGGATATAAAAAATCACATATATCTTTCCCTGTCTTCCAAAAATTCATCCTCCGTTGATCAGGAAAATTTAAAAAATCGTTTGGAAAGTTTGAAATTAGAAGACCCAACCAGAAATATTTTCTTTCGACCAGCTACTGATTGTGAAAATGGTTCTTCCTCAAAGTTCCTGTTTGTGCACCAAGAGAACTGGCAACGGCGACTGTTACATTTGTACGGTAACAATTTATGTTTGCTCGATGCAACGTACAAAACAACAAAGTATGCCCTACCTCTATTCCTTTTGGTAGTGAAGACCAATGTGGATTATGTTCCAGTTTGCCAGTTCGTAACAGAAGACGAAACAATACCTAATATCAGAAAGGCGTTGTCCGTTGTGAAATCATGGAATGAAGAGTGGCACCCATCATATTTCATGGTTGGTATTGTTAAATTGCAAAAATAATATAGTTAACCTACACCTCATATCAAAGCTTGACAAAAAGTTGACAGATGGGTTCCATCTGTCCATTTGTCCGTCTAAAGCAGAGCTCCAAACCTGTTCAAGATAACTTCACGCAACTTTCAAACACACCAGAAAAGTGGTATAATAGTGCCTTTTGATATGGATTAGTTTTCAGTTTAATTGCTTTCATTTTTTGCTCAAGACGGCCTGGTCGTGGAATTAAAGTTGAAAATATACCTTGTTGACAAAATTCCTGTGTTCGACAATATGAGGACTGCAAAACGTAGCTACATGGTTGTTTTATATCGTCGGGAACCATTTTCCAAAACACTGGGGTATCGTCGTCGAACTCCGGTCCCTACGTGGGCGCCAAATGTCACAGGAAGAAAATGCGGGACATAATAACAAACTCCCAAATTCCTGCTGGTTCTTTATTTATTTAGTAACCGGAGACATTTCCAGACGTACAAACATAAAAACCCCTGAAACATAAAAACAGCCGGACTAAGTACAATGTATATACGGTATATATCAATATATACCGGCTAATACTACGTGTATACGAATACGTGCTTAATGTTGATATTCAATAAATATCTATTACACGGTAAATACGAATTCTGTATAGTATATATACCTTCCAAGACTTCAGCAGTCTGGTGAAATAGTGTCACGTCGTATAATACATCGTAAGGTAGTAGTTGCTGGACCCCGGAGGATATGTCACTGGGAGACACGAATGTCCTAGTTTTTTCATATTTTCTCCTAATTTAGAATTTTTCACCAATTTTACCAAATAAGCACTAATTTAGCACAGCACAGACTATTTTTTCAGAAACATATCTAATTATGAAATTCACACACTAGTTTTTTGCCTTCAAACCGAATTTTGTGAAATGTACCTAATACTTCTGTGATAGGCACTAATATTGTTTTCAGTGTCTATTATTTCCCTCGATGTCTAAAAAAAGATGTATACTATCTAATTCTCTCGTTACTGTCTAAAACTAGGTGATGTGTCCTATTATTCTTCAATTTTGACTATTTTTCCTGGTCGGTACTAGAAATATTGGACAGTGTCTAAAATTGGAGAAAACGACTAGTTTTCTTGGGACAAGGACTAATTTTGACAGATTTGCCTCGGGCTATTTTATGGCACAGTAACACCACAGCACTGCTAGCTGTATACTACCTTACCTGGACAGCAGTAATCCCTGACCACCAAGCTCAGTGGCTAGCCCTGGCCTGGAGCGCTCATCCATGAAGCTGTCTTATATAATTACCTAATTGATGGATCAGGTCTTGAAATAATTAGGACATAATAGGGAAATATTTCATCATTGTGGTAATTTATTTGTGAAAATTAAAACACATACGTCTAAAGTTTAGTGATATGAAAAGAACTACCCAAAAAGCTGATGAATATTTCATCAATTAAAGGATTTTTTCAGAAAAATGGAGAACAAACTGTTTATTGAACATAATCATAGACGTATATATCACAGTATTGTAAATGTTTTAGTGACTAAATGCTATATCTATCTTTGATAACACAATAGCTTAGCAGATAATGACAATTAGTCAGCGACAGTGGTACATGTATACAGGATAATACAATGATGCAGCTCACGACAGAAGTGGATATTTCACACTTTTCAAGTTAGCGTTGCGACACTGTATTTCATTGCATCATTAACACAATATGACGGCTAATAGCTTATCTATCAACATACTTTATGTGTATAAATAGTAATATAATAGTATATAGTTACGTAGTTACTGTATATATTCAAAGTGGCAACATTTTGCATTCCATGCATAGGACTTTCAGGTTATGATATATGCAGTAGGAGAAATTGTCAAAACATCATCTCATATTAAAGTTGGATAGGACATAGTGATAGCATACATATAGTAGAATATAAGAAAACTATGGTAGCAGATCAAATCACCTCTTTCAGATCACAAAGTAACTTATGTCATCACTTTCTGTTAGTAAACAACTCAAAAATATGACCCTGTTACAAAGTGACACTTTAATCACGAAACAAAAGAAGCCTACCCTTTACTATCCTTGACTTTTGTTTCAGGTTGGCAAGATATCACACCTTCACGCCTGAGTGAGCCTCCCAAAGTTTTTTTGCTCTATAGGTAAATGCCAACCAACACCAGATAAACAGATAAGGTTTAGACAAATTACCCATTCTAATTTTTTGTTTGTTTCATTTTTTCGTTGAAACACTGTGACAAATGTCGTAGTTCAACAGTTACACTTAAAAGAAAATATATTCATTGAATTATCATATTGGTCACAATGTTACAGAGAGAAACAAAAAATGAAACATGTTTAATATATATAGGTGTTAATATTTCCCTGTAAAGCAGGGGACTGAGGGAGGCCCACTCAGGCGTGATGGTGTGTTACCTGGGCAAACCGAAGCATGTTTAGCAATTGAAGTGCTATTTTAAAGAGTGTTACATAATTTCAATTTTCATTTGCTTTAGGAATTTTGTATTACATATAATGATATTATATAATACTATCAATTATTTTTAAATAAAATAGTTAAAACTTAAGATTTTTTTTTTTTTTTATTGACCTGGGTAAATAGAATCCGGAGTAAATTATTATTCAAAAAAAAAATAATCGAGTGTCTATACTGTTAATCCGAAATGTGGAAGAAGGGGGGCTTTTGTCCTACACTCATATAAACGTAAGGCAAAAGTTTAAATATTACTATCAATAATGAATAACCTATCATGAAAAAATGTACATGAAAACTTCAACTTTGAATCTTGAAAATGATAAGATACTGGCGAATGTCGCTTTCCATGAAAAGAACCTGGTGGTACCCTGTGATCATGCAAAAAAAAATTTCACAAAATTATTTAACGATTCAATTCAATTTCTTTATTGACTGTAGGCCATACGGCCCATAAGTACATATTATAAACAAAACAATACATGATAATGGCATAGAACAGCAATGCTACAGTACAAATACAAAGTGGAGTACGGATTAAAGATGTAAAGATCGGATTTTGTTTGCTTCAAATATAAATTTGCCTAAGCGACTTAATTCTTTGATATTTTGTACACTTAATAACTGTATCAATTTGAACATTGAAGGCTTTTGCCAATAGTATTTCTTAATGAGGAGTCTTCTTAAATTGGTATACTTATTACATATTAATACAAAATGGTATTCGTCTTCTATCTCAGTCGTTGATTTACAAATTAAACAGTGTCTCAAAATTCGATCAATATTGTTAAAGCGGCCAGTTTCGATTGCTAAGGAATGCGCAGACATGCGTAGTTTTGATAAACATATTCTGAATTTCATAGGTATATACTTAGTTAAATAAAACTGAATAGAAAAATTATCCACAATATGTTTATTTAAAACACATTTCGAGGACTTTTCTAATGCATCTCTCAAATACTGTTGGGCTTGGTCAAAAATTCTTTGTCGTATACAAGGTAAAATAGTTTCAGAGTTATTTGGTGATTGACAGAACCATATTTCGCCGAAACCTAAAGAGCATAATAACTCCTTTACACCGTGTACCCAATTAAAAGATAAACCAGTGTTTTTACTTAATAAAAAATCATATGCAGTATTCAAAATACAGTTTTTTGTGTCGAGTAGTTTGAACCAATATTTAATAATTCTATATCTGCGTGTATATTCTAAGGGCAAACGACCAAGTTCCCAGTAAACTGTTACATTATTTGTTGATTTTTTAACCTTAAGTAATTTCTTACAAAAAAGAACATGTACATTTTCAATATCTGGTCCTTTGGTCGAGCCCCACACTTCACATGCATAAAACAGAATACTACTTACATAAGTATCAAACAAACTCAACATGGTTTTACAATTTAAACTCATATTTGAACATTTAGAAAATAAAGCAAACATGGCTTTACGTCCTTGGTCCGCCAATTTTTTTTGTAAATTCGTGAATTTATTGTTGTATCTAAGGTTTACACCAAGGTAAGAAAATTCGTCAACACTATCAAGTTTTTTCCCGTGGTAAGTCCACGATTCATTATTTCGAATTTTACCGCCTTTACGGAAAACCACAACTTTTGTTTTTTCACTATTCACAGTTAATTTCCATTGTGAGCAATACTCGTCCAGGTTATCTAGTAGGTTCTGTAGACCTTCGACAGATTCCGAAAACAGGACTAAATCATCAGCATATAACATAAGAAATAAACTTAACTCTTCAAAATCATATTTGCTGTTGCATTTAGAGATGAAAAAAGACTCAAAATCATTAACGTACATAGAGAAAAGTATTGGCGACAAAATTTCGCCTTGTAATAAACCGAATTAACTACTATTATATTAACTATATTTATATATTATAAAGTTATATTTCAAGCTATGAACTATCAAATTGGTCAGTGCTTTAGAGGGAAATAAAAAAAAAAGAAAACAATTAGAATAAATAATTGGTTTAATACTGATCTCCTTATACTGGTGTTGGTATTTACCTGTAGAGCTAGGGACTAGGAGGGGCTCACTCAGGCGTAAAGGTGTGATACCTGGGTGAGCTGAAACAAAAGCCAAGGATAGGAAAGGTTACACTTCTTTTGTTTATTGACTGAAGTGTCACTTTATAACAGGGTCTTATTTTTGGGTTATTTACTGACATTAGTGATGATATAAGTTACATTGTGATCTAAAAAATATACCTCACCTGCTTTTATGTAATACTATCAAAATCTGCTTCTTCATGTATATGGAGAAAAGTTTGATTATATATCTTTTATGTTTATCACTACGTCCTATCCAACTTTAATATGAGCTGATGTTTTGACAATTTCTCCTACGTCATACCATAACCTATAAGTCCTATGCATGGAATGCAAAATGTTGAAACTTTGAATATATATACACTGTAAACTAAACTGTTATTTTGACAATTTCTGCTATTCTATTCACGACAATTACTACATACCATAACCTTATACCAAGTCCTTTACATGGAATACAAACCATTATAACTTTTAATATCTATAATAAAGTAGCCTATATCATTGATAAATTAAGTAGTCCAATAGTCTTTTACAGATATACCCAGCTATAAGATACACTTGAAACTAATTATACAGATACTACTAAAGGGAGATGTTTTAGGAACCTGATAGCACCATGTAATCGATCAGTATTGATAAAATACTACTTGTATTGTAACACAACTATTTAAAATGAATTATATTACTATTTATACTTTGACGTATGATGACAGATAAGCTATTTGCAGACATATAATTTTGCTTATGATGCAATGAAATACAGTGTCACAATGCAAACTTGAAAAGTGTGAAATATTGTATTATCCTGTATACATGTACCACTGTCGCTGACTAATTGTCATTATCTGCTAAGCTATTGTGTTATCAAAGATAGATATAGCATTTAGTCACTAAAACACATACAATATTGTGATATATACGTCTATGATCATGTTCAATATAACAGTTTGTTCTCCATTTTTCTGAAAAAATCCTTTAATTGATGAAATATTCATCAGCTTTTTGGGTAGTCATTTTCATATCACTAAACTTGAGATATATGTGTTTTAATTTTCACAAATAAATTATCACAATGATGAAATATTTCCCTATTGTGTCCTAATTATTTCAAGACCTGATCCATCAATTAGGTAATTATATAAGACAGCTTCATGGATGAGCGCTCCAGGCCAGGGCTTGCCACTGAGCTTGGTGGTCAGGGATTACTGCTGTCCAGGTAAGGTAGTATACAGCTAGCAGTGCTGGTGTTGCTGTGCCATAAAATAGCCCGAGGCAAATCTGTCAAAATTAGTCCTTGTCCCAAGAAAACTAGTCGTTTTCTCCAATTTTAGACACTGTCCAATATTTCTAGTACCGACCAGGAAAAATAGTCAAAATTGAAGAATAATAGGACACATCACCTAGTTTTAGACAGTAACGAGAGAATTAGATAGTATACATCTTTTTTTAGACATCGAGGGAAATAATAGACACTGAAAACAATATTAGTGCCTATCACAGAAGTATTAGGTACATTTCACAAAATTCGGTTTGAAGGCAAAAAACTAGTGTGTGAATTTCATAATTAGATATGTTTCTGAAAAAATAGTCTGTGCTGTGCTAAATTAGTGCTAATTTGGTAAAATTGGTGAAAAATTCTAAATTAGGAGAAAATATGAAAAAACTAGGACATTCGTGTCTCCGAGTGTGTCTCAGCCAACGGTTAAATGGCAATTGCGATGATTCGCACGAGTTATGGAGTTTTATCTAACGTTCTCTCACTCTTGCACGCTTTTCCACACTTTCACACCCTAATTTACATATAAGGCACAAACAAGACTAAATAAGGACAATCACGAGACGACCACCTGAACTACAGACAAGATACAGACATTACTATAAATATATAAATAGACAAGGTACTTTCCACAATACAAGTAACTCGACGACACATACATATTTGTAAATCATATATACAAATATTTAATTAGCCCCATACTTGTACCGGTGACATCTATTTTACACAAGGTCAACATTTATTGTTGCTAATTGTTTTTTCGAAGTGTTGCATGTATTATTATTGTCACATTTCAGTAAAAGGAGCCCACGCTCCTTCTACTCGTGCGAGCACTGCTACAGATTTTTCTGTATAAAAGGGGCGAGAGCGGAGGGAAGTTGGACTTTTATATGCCTATGTGTTGCTTTGCTCGATTTTACTAGATATTCCTTATGGTAGAGCGGTGTTGCGAGTTACTCTGTGAACTGTAACGATGCCATGAATACGAATGCTGACGTTGCTGAATACAGATAGCCTGTAACTGTAATACGGTGTTGAATTGTGTTTTCTTGAAGGCCCACATTACTTCTTCTCTAAACTCAGCACCAGCACCTTTCGCTACAATTGGTGTGACAGTTCCACGGTTTTTCGCTACACATTAATAAAGGATATTGATTCATGTCATAATGGACCTATGCTATATATATAATAAAGAAACTAATTCATATATACACACCTTGTAATGTTGATAATACAATTAACATATTGTATAGAAATATTAATATATGGTACATAATGTAAAGCAATACATATATCCATGTTTTGGTAATATTTTGCAGGCATGATAATAAATCTAGGAAAGAGGATGTCTCCAGTGTTCGGCGTCTGTTATGGCACCATCCTAATCTTCCCATTAATGGACCTGCATTTAGCTTTGGCAGACATGTCATAAAACTGTGCCAGTATGGGAAAGGGCATAAGAGGACCAACCGCAATAAATCAACGGTAATTAATTTCAAGGGAAAAGACCCCGGGTTAAATATAAATATTGTTAGACTTAAAAGATATAGCTTACAGTAACTTAGAAACATATATTAAAGCTACAGTATGTCAGATAAGATGAGTGGGGAAATGATGTTAAATAATATGAATTTGCTGATACTCCTGTAGTGTACACTTTTAAATTTGCTTACCTAAAAGACCCATCACATCAGCATATTTCTCTAAAGAGATCTACGTATCTGGTTTGTCACCTCAGGGCATCATTATAGTGCCATACACATTAGGCCCGTCGCCTAAGCGCAAATCTATACTAGCTTAAAGGCTTACACAGGAGGCCCGTCACCTCAGCGCATTTCTATACTGACTTACAAAGGAGGCCCGTCACCTCAGCGCATCTCTATACTGACTTTCACAGGAGGCACGTCACCTACGAACATCTCTATACTGGCTTAAATAGGAGGCCCGTCACCTCAGCGCATCTCTATATTGACTTAAATAAGATGCCCGTCACCTCAGCGCATCTCTATATAGGCTAACATAGGAGACCCGTCACCTCAGAGCATCTCTATACTGACTTGCACAGGAGGCCAGTCACCTCAGCGCATTTCTATAATGACTTACATTTGAGGCCCGTCACCTCAGCGCATCTCTATACTGACTTACATAGGAGGCCCGTCACCTCAGCGCATCTCTATATAGGCTTACATTGGAGACCCGTCAACTACGAGCATCTCTATAGTGGCTTCAATAGGAGGCCCGTCACCTCAGCGTATATATAAACTGACTTACATACGAGGCCAGTCACCTCAGCGCATCTCTATAATGACTTACATTTGAAGCCTGTCACCTCAGCGCATCTCTATAATGACTTACATTTGAGGCCCGTCACCTCAGAGCATCTCTATACTGACTTGCACAGGAGGCCCGTCACCTACGAACATCTCTATACTGGCTTAAATAGGAGGCCCGTCACCTCAGCGCATCTCTATACTGACTTAAATAAGATGCCCGTCACCTCAGCGCATCTCTATACTGACTTACATAGGAGGCCAGTCACCTCAGCGCATCTCTATATAGGCTAACATAGGAGACCCGTCACCTCAGAGCATCTCTATACTGACTTACATAGGAGGCCAGTCACCTCAGCGCATCTCTATAATGACTTACATTTGAGGCTCGTCACCTCAGAGCATCTCTATACTGACTTATATAAGAGGCCCGTCACCTCAGCGCATCTCTATACTGACTTATATAAGAGGCCCGTCACCTCAGCGCATCTCTATACTGACTTATATAGGAGGCCCGTCACCTCCGCGCATCTCTATACTGACTTAAATGGAAGGCCCGTCACCTCAGCAGATCTTTATATAGGCTAACATAGGAGGCCCGTCAACTACGAACATCTCTATACTGACTTAAATAAGAGGCCCGTCACCTCAGCGCATTTCAATATAGGCTTACATAGGAGGCCCGTCACCTCAGAGCAAAAGAATTTGTCAACGATGGCATCACACATGTTGCCGTGGTTACAAGATTGCTGAAAACATTTGTAGACGTAAAATTTGAAAGAAATGTTTTGAAGCCTGTTGCCTTAGATCGGTCTTTCTATCCGACCAACAAGGATATAAAAAATCACATATATCTTTCCCTGTCTTCCAAAAATTCATCCTCCGTTGATCAGGAAAATTTAAAAAATCGTTTGGAAAGTTTGAAATTAGAAGACCCAACCAGAAATATTTTCTTTCGACCAGCTACTGATTGTGAAAATGGTTCTTCCTCAAAGTTCCTGTTTGTGCACCAAGAGAACTGGCAACGGCGACTGTTACATTTGTACGGTAACAATTTATGTTTGCTCGATGCAACGTACAAAACAACAAAGTATGCCCTACCTCTATTCCTTTTGGTAGTGAAGACCAATGTGGATTATGTTCCAGTTTGCCAGTTCGTAACAGAAGACGAAACAATACCTAATATCAGAGAGGCGTTGTCCGTTGTGAAATCATGGAATGAAGAGTGGCACCCATCATATTTCATGGTTGGTATTGTTAAATTGCAAAAATAATATAGTTAACCTACACCTCATATCAAAGCTTGACAAAAAGTTGACAGATGGGTTCCATCTGTCCATTTGTCCGTCTAAAGCAGAGCTCCAAACCTGTTCAAGATAACTTCACGCAACTTTCAAACACACCAGAAAAGTGGTATAATAGTGCCTTTTGATATGGATTAGTTTTCAGTTTAATTGCTTTCATTTTTTGCTCAAGACGGCCTGGTCGTGGAATTAAAGTTGAAAATATACCTTGTTGACAAAATTCCTGTGTTCGACAATATGAGGACTGCAAAACGTAGCTACATGGTTGTTTTATATCGTCGGGAACCATTTTCCAAAACACTGGGGTATCGTCGTCGAACTCCGGTCCCTACGTGGGCGCCAAATGTCACAGGAAGAAAATGCGGGACATAATAACAAACTCCCAAATTCCTGCTGGTTCTTTATTTATTTAGTAACCGGAGACATTTCCAGACGTACAAACATAAAAACCCCTGAAACATAAAAACAGCCGGACTAAGTACAATGTATATACGGTATATATCAATATATACCGGCTAATACTACGTGTATACGAATACGTGCTTAATGTTGATATTCAATAAATATCTATTACACGGTAAATACGAATTCTGTATAGTATATATACCTTCCAAGACTTCAGCAGTCTGGTGAAATAGTGTCACGTCGTATAATACATCGTAAGGTAGTAGTTGCTGGACCCCGGAGGATATGTCACTGGGAGACACGAATGTCCTAGTTTTTTCATATTTTCTCCTAATTTAGAATTTTTCACCAATTTTACCAAATAAGCACTAATTTAGCACAGCACAGACTATTTTTTCAGAAACATATCTAATTATGAAATTCACACACTAGTTTTTTGCCTTCAAGCCGAATTTTGTGAAATGTACCTAATACTTCTGTGATAGGCACTAATATTGTTTTCAGTGTCTATTATTTCCCTCGATGTCTAAAAAAAGATGTATACTATCTAATTCTCTCGTTACTGTCTAAAACTAGGTGATGTGTCCTATTATTCTTCAATTTTGACTATTTTTCCTGGTCGGTACTAGAAATATTGGACAGTGTCTAAAATTGGAGAAAACGACTAGTTTTCTTGGGACAAGGACTAATTTTGACAGATTTGCCTCGGGCTATTTTATGGCACAGTAACACCACAGCACTGCTAGCTGTATACTACCTTACCTGGACAGCAGTAATCCCTGACCACCAAGCTCAGTGGCTAGCCCTGGCCTGGAGCGCTCATCCATGAAGCTGTCTTATATAATTACCTAATTGATGGATCAGGTCTTGAAATAATTAGGACATAATAGGGAAATATTTCATCATTGTGGTAATTTATTTGTGAAAATTAAAACACATACGTCTAAAGTTTAGTGATATGAAAAGAACTACCCAAAAAGCTGATGAATATTTCATCAATTAAAGGATTTTTTCAGAAAAATGGAGAACAAACTGTTTATTGAACATAATCATAGACGTATATATCACAGTATTGTATATGTTTTAGTGACTAAATGCTATATCTATCTTTGATAACACAATAGCTTAGCAGATAATGACAATTAGTCAGCGACAGTGGTACATGTATACAGGATAATACAATGATGCAGCTCACGACAGAAGTGGATATTTCACACTTTTCAAGTTAGCGTTGCGACACTGTATTTCATTGCATCATTAACACAATATGACGGCTAATAGCTTATCTATCAACATACTTTATGAGTATAAACAGTAATATAATAGTATATAGTTACGTAGTTACTGTATATATTCAAAGTGGCAACATTTTGCATTCCATGCATAGGACTTTCAGGTTATGATATATGCAGTAGGAGAAATTGTCAAAACATCATCTCATATTAAAGTTGGATAGGACATAGTGATAGCATACATATAGTAGAATATAAGAAAACTATGGTAGCAGATCAAATCACCTCTTTCAGATCACAAAGTAACTTATGTCATCACTTTCTGTTAGTAAACAACTCAAAAATATGACCCTGTTACAAAGTGACACTTTAATCACGAAACAAAAGAAGCCTACCCCTTACTATCCTTGACTTTTGTTTCAGGTTGGCAAGATATCACACCTTCACGCCTGAGTGAGCCTCCCAAAGTTTTTTTGCTCTATAGGTAAATGCCAACCAACACCAGATAAACAGATAAGGTTTAGACAAATTACCCATTCTAATTTTTTGTCTGTTTCATTTTTTCGTTGAAACACTGTGACAAATATCGTAGTTCAACAGTTACACTTAAAAGAAAATATATTCATTGAATTATCATATTGGTCACAATGTTACAGAGAGAAACAAAAAATGAAACATGTTTAATATATATAGGTGTTAATATTTCCCTGTAAAGCAGGGGACTGAGGGAGGCCCACTCAGGCGTGATGGTGTGTTACCTGGGCAAACCGAAGCATGTTTAGCAATTGAAGTGCTATTTTAAAGAGTGTTACATAATTTCAATTTTCATTTGCTTTAGGAATTTTGTATTACATATAATGATATTATATAATACTATCAATTATTTTTAAATAAAATAGTTAAAACTTAAGATTTTTTTTTTTTTTTATTGACCTGGGTAAATAGAATCCGGAATAAATTATTATTCCAAAAAAAATAATCGAGTGTCTATACTGTTAATCCGAAATGTGGAAGAAGGGGGGCTTTTGTCCTACACTCATATAAACGTAAGGCAAAAGTTTAAATATTACTATCAATAATGAATAACCTATCATGAAAAAATGTACATGAAAACTTCAACTTTGAATCTTGAAAATGATAAGATACTGGCGAATGTCGCTTTCCATGAAAAGAACCTGGTGGTACCCTGTGATCATGCAAAAAAAAATTTCACAAAATTATTTAACGATTCAATTCAATTTCTTTATTGACTGTAGGCCATACGGCCCATAAGTACATATTATAAACAAAACAATACATGATAATGGCATAGAACAGCAATGCTACAGTACAAATACAAAGTGGAGTACGGATTAAAGATGTAAAGATCGGATTTTGTTTGCTTCAAATATAAATTTGCCTAAGCGACTTAATTCTTTGATATTTTGTACACTTAATAACTGTATCAATTTGAACATTGAAGGCTTTTGCCAATAGTATTTCTTAATGAGGAGTCTTCTTAAATTGGTATACTTATTACATATTAATACAAAATGGTATTCATCTTCTATCTCAGTCGTTGATTTACAAATTAAACAGTGTCTCAAAATTCGATCAATATTGTTAAAGCGGCCAGTTTCGATTGCTAAGGAATGCGCAGACATGCGTAGTTTTGATAAACATATTCTGAATTTCATAGGTATATACTTAGTTAAATAAAACTGAATAGAAAAATTATCCACAATATGTTTATATAAAACACATTTCGAGGACTTTTCTAATGCATCTCTCAAATACTGTTGGGCTTGGTCAAAAATTCTTTGTCGTATACAAGGTAAAATAGTTTCAGAGTTATTTGGTGATTGACAGAACCATATTTCGCCGAAACCTAAAGAGCATAATAACTCCTTTACACCGTGTACCCAATTAAAAGATAAACCAGTGTTTTTACTTAATAAAAAATCATATGCAGTATTCAAAATACAGTTTTTTGTGTCGAGTAGTTTGAACCAATATTTAATAACTCTATATCTGCGTGTATATTCTAAGGGCAAACGACCAAGTTCCCAGTAAACTGTTACATTATTTGTTGATTTTTTAACCTTAAGTAATTTCTTACAAAAAAGAACATGTACATTTTCAATATCTGGTCCTTTGGTCGAGCCCCACACTTCACATGCATAAAACAGAATACTACTTACATAAGTATCAAACAAACTCAACATGGTTTTACAATTTAAACTCATATTTGAACATTTAGAAAATAAAGCAAACATGGCTTTACGTCCTTGGTCCGCCAATTTGTTTTGTAAATTCGTGAATTTATTGTTGTATCTAAGGTTTACACCAAGGTAAGAAAATTCGTCAACACTATCAAGTTTTTTCCCGTGGTAAGTCCACGATTCATTATTTCGAATTTTACCGCCTTTACGGAAAACCACAACTTTTGTTTTTTCAATCTGAAAATAAAGATGCAACATAATAACTTGCTTAAAATGTTTGAGTAACGTACCTTTAACCTAGATTTTGCACATGTACATCATGTATTCAATTTATTACTTTTATATTTATTTATATAAATTTTATTTTTTTATTATTTTTTTTATTTTGTGTTGCAAGTAAAATGGTAATATGTCGGATACTCTATGATCATGACAGACATTTTAAAATGAAAACTAATTAATGCTTAATGGAAATAAATAGAAATTTATACAGGACATGTTTTTTTTTATGTTTGAAAGTGTTTCTCTGGAAAAAAAAATGGATACGAAGAAGTTGGTTGTCGCTTCCGTAGTGTCATTTAATCCTTCCTTTAATTATGTTTTTACAGGTGTAGTAATGACACAGTCACCGGCGCCTATTACATCTTTAAACTGCTGAAACAATAGCGTAATTACTGCCGAGGTGTTCAGAGTACAACTGTAACGCATTTTAAACTTTAAAGGAATGACGTCCTGGCGGCCATATTGGATTCTTGACCTACTTATAAAAGTTTTTGACATATGTTCATACTTTGGCCAACAACATGCGTGAAAGACAATTTGCCTAATCTTTATAAATCAAAAGATTAATACGCTACAAAAACGTCAGAAGAATAATAAGAATAAGAAACATAACGAAAACAATAGGTCTTTTCACCATTGGTGAAAAGCCCTAATTACTGAATAAATCTAGGGAGGATGGTTCTTCCTATCAGTAAAAATCTGGTTCGAGTCAACACCGCTAACCAGAGACGTACATTTGTATGTATCACACTGCCCCGACCCATGTAATAAAACCTTCAGGAGTCTGAAATAGTCAATTTAGGGTTTAACCGGGACACGCTTGCAACATAATTTATTTTTGGTTTTTCATAATCAGCGGCGTGTATTCTGTAACAGAAGAAAG
>NW_022980034.1:0-1267 GCF_902652985.1 Pecten maximus | reverse complement strand
AAGTATTTAAAAAGAAAAAAGATTTATCCTTTTATTGATAACTGAGTCGGTGAAAATCAATATCAGATAGATTGTAAGGTTCAATGAGAATCTCGTAGCAAGGTTCTGTAATTTGACCTGTAATTTTCCTCTGAATGGACAATTTGTAAACATTACTAATTATATACTAAAGCTGAATAGTTAAGTTGTATTGATTATATAATCTGTTACCAAGTACAGGTTCATTAATAAGTAAGGTTTTGTTTGGGGGAATGACGTGATTTATAACTTAAGCTAGGTTTTTAAGCTCTATATGTGAGATATAAAATGTTAGATATTTACTCTCTGGTGTTGTGTTTATAACATCTATATACCTCGAGTTATAATCTGATTGTTATGACTGAGTCATATTTCGGGATTATACCAGCTGTTTATTTACGGTGTACATAGTATACAATATACACCATTTAAGTTACTGTATACAAACTAAAGTAATAATGAAATTACTAAACCTAGCCTGTCAATAATAATAAACTAGGTCCCCTATAGTAATAATGAAATTACTAAACCTAGCCTGTCAATAATAATAAACTAGGTCCCTCTATAGTAATAATGAAATTACTAAACCTAGCCTGTCAATAATAATAAACTAGGCCCTCTACATGTATATAGTAATAATGAAATTACTAAACCTAGCCTGTCAATAATAATAAACTAGGCCCTCTACATGTATATAGTAATAATGAAATTACTAAACCTAGTCTGTCAATAATAATAAACTAGGTCCCTATAGTAATAATGAAATTACTAAACCTAGTCTGTCAATAGTATTATCCCGGTCGCTTAGGTGAAAGGCAAGTGACCCCCCACCTTGTCACATCCGGTCAGGGAATCAAACTCCGGTCACTTAGGTGAAAAGCAAGTGTGTTACCACTGTGTCACCTGACCACAATTTGTATTGCACACTTGGACCACTATATATATATACATGTACATGAAGTTTTATCAAATTTCATGTAGATTGCTTTTTTTGTGAAAGCTATGATAATTAATAATGTGAATTGTCTGGTGGAAACATTTCCAATGTTTTGATTGAAACAGAGATTATAGGGAAAAAAATGTAAAGGACAAATGACTTTCATCTTCAAAATTTAAAAAGTATCAAACAAAATTCATAACCGCAATAAAACATTTTCAGTTTGTGTTAAAAATCAATAAAATAAAATTCAAGATCTTGATAAAGGATTTTCAGTTAAGTGTTTCTGTTGAGTGTTTTAGGCCGATACTT
>NW_022980033.1:0-24995 GCF_902652985.1 Pecten maximus | reverse complement strand
CAGTCTCTTGAACACAAGCCTGGTGTTATCAGAACTCTTTACTTATCCTAAGTACACCAATTTTTCTACAAGATAGAGTTTGGAGTAAGAGATTTGCCACCTAAACATGTACTGAGTATATCTGGCTACAGCAACTAGGCATGGAACTAGCGTAGCGGCAAGAAAAAGACACCCGACCCTTCTACCATAAAGGCACGCCCAGCTAAAGACACATCACTATTCCTTATGTGGGCGGAGTATCTGCGGCTATAGCCAGACATATCCAGAAGCTGAACGTGATGATCCACACCAATCAAGTCAACACCATATGTTGCATGCTAGTGGCTCATAAGGACAAGAACAACACACTAGATAAGTCAGGAGCTAGCTATCACATCCAGTGTGCAGACTGTCCAGTTACGTATTTAGGAGAGACAGAGCTCTCCAGAAGAGGATTACAAAACACCTCAAGGAATCATCACCTTTGAGAGCGCACATGAACCAGCGTTCCCACTTTTGCGGTACAGAACATCAATGTTCTAGAGCAGGACACCTGCTGCTTCTAGAGAGGGGTAAAATAGGTAATCTACACCTCGTTATCTAGACCCGCATTCAACCAGGCCAGGGTACCATCTACCACCGATCTACGTCAGCCTGATTCGGTCACATGACTCAGAGTTAATTCCTGGGTCACGTGACTGAATCCCACACAAGATAAGTCTGTAGCCCCTGATCACTGACCACAAACAGGGCTGAAGGTCACCAGGTAAGTGGCCAAAAGATACCAGTGTGTACAAATCAATTTATTTGTTGAGTGACTTTAAAATAATCGTTTATTAAACAACAAACAGACTAGTAAATGATAAAATGTTTTAATGATAACATTCAAATAATACACATTGCTATTAAGATGTTGCTATTAAATGAAAAGGCAAAGTAATAAAAAAAAATGAGGCAGCGCGACGCGTGTCGGTTAATGTTGCTCCCGTTTCAGACATTCGCTGATGTAATCAAATTGAATTTGCATTTCTATACATATGGGGTTGACACGAAGGCTAGTTCATAATATTTTCCACATTCGTTTTAGTTGATAAGAAATAAATATACCGAGACCAGGCAGAACAAGATTGTAACCAGATTGTAGGCGACGCTTTTTCACATTTTACGCAGAATGAAAGAGTACCGATTTCTACGTAAGGGACAATGGACTAAATGTTGGGTAACAACTCCAAATCGCTGCAACTTCAAGTCTGTGTTATGGAGCGACGACTCTAGTTCTAGTAGACATTGAAAGAGCTAAGATTGTGACTTGTAAAATGGAATCGTTTTCTTCGTCAAAGGCAAAACAGCTCGGCCAGTTATAATATTAGTAACATGTTTGTGTGTTTGTTCGTAAAGGAGGTTCTTTCAGGATATTTTTTTCTTCTAATTATATATCAAATGAATACATATTTATTATTTGTGTATGTTTTATGTTTATTATATTTGTTCTATGTTGCTTTCAATACTTAAATCACTGAAGAGTTCTAATCTTGACACATTGATAATGACACCTTTTAAATCGTTCCTGTTTTAACCCGTTAATATATGATAGAAATGATAAGAAAAGTGAAATAGGAAACATATTGGGAACACAATTAATGAGGCGTCATTCTCATTAAAATGATTGAATTTGCTAACAAATAAAAAAAGAGTGTCACTTAATATTTTAAATGAATATTTGGACAAATGTACGACACTTTTCCCAAGATTGATGGTAGGCTGGAAATGAATAACATTTATTTCAAAAATAGAATTCGTTAACGGGTTGAGCTGAGTAGTTTATTTTGTCGAACTCTTTGAGGATAAAGTTTATCTAGTACATTGACGCTAGTTGTTCTCTTAAACATTCGGAAGCACAATCCAGCTATATAAAAACAAGCAAACTTTACTATAAAAGCTAAACATGACTATAGTATTATTTTTATCTATTTATTATTTTTTGTTTTATAAATTCAAGGGCAACATTAACCAACATGCGTTTATACATGACATGAAGCATACTAAGAACGATAAAATAATATAGCTAGTGTATAGAAATTGAACACTGACGGCCTTAATCTGACCGTTAATATTTGGTGTCTTTGTGTGTTAAAGGACAATCATGCAGACATTATCAAGATACCATATTTTGCCATATTTTAACAAACAATGAGTTTATATGTTTCATCATGTCCTTTTACACATCACGATACTAAGACACATATATTGGCCCCGGTTTTGAATTTTGATTGCAAATGCTATATTTGTTATCAGCGATTAAATATATATATATATATAATAATATATCATTGATATTACAACTTTGGTAAATACTTATTTAATGATAAATATTTAGCTTTAACTTTACCTAAAACATTGCTCTGAATTATTCATTTGTTTACAAATCATGTCCGAACATCAATTTTACTTAAGAATTTATCGAACATAATTTATATTCTTGATAATCCAAATGTAATTATGTGTTTATTTATGAAGATGAGTTGTTAAGAAAAAATCAGCGCTGATTGATGCAATTATGAAATAATCCTCGATAAAATTAAAGGGATGTATTATGCGAAACGATTTAAGGGATGTAAAATGTTTCAAATTCGATATATTGGTGATTTATACTTGAATACATAAACCAATATTAACTATGCTCAATGTGTGGTGAATTCCCGAGGTCAGCTCTGAAAGCTATTAAAACAATTCTTCAAGTCAGAAAGTCAATTATCATTTTTGCATAAAACTTGGATAATAAATATTCTAAAATCCAACACATTGTTCATGAATAAAAACAAAGGTAAGTAAAACGGCATCAGGTAGGAAAAGCTGATATACGTCATTATAATACTTATTTTCATGCTCGACTTTTATAAGAAGAACATTCAAACAACAGGTTTTGAATGAGAAAAGCCATTGAAGTGATGACATTATATAATGTACACTAGAATCAATCTCATGACTCAAAAACTCAAAATCACAAATCATTATAAAATAAACACTAAATTCCAACACAATGTAGTTGTTATATACAATAGTAGCAAGTACTACATAAGTGCAATTTCCTCGAAACAATGAAAATCACCACGACGTATCTTTTTATTCCATGGCAGTCATTTAAATGGGGAAAAAAAAGGTTGTGTGTGTTTTAAAAAAACTGAAAAATGTTTGGTCTTCTGATGCTATCAATGATGACTGCTGAATGGGGTAGATATTGAGATCTAACTGTAATAAATCGTAATGCCTTCTCATTAATCATTCTGTCAAAACGGGGGGCAGCCATCTGATGTTGCTATGAAGAAAACTTAACATTGCTAAGTATGGGAAGTAGCATACATCTATGTCTTAAATCTGTGTCAGCAAATAAGATGTCAGCAAAACGCTTTGAGCACATGTGCCGCATACGACGCGCTCGACGTTGAGTTGTCAGTGGCAGACCAACGTGTTTGCGATGTGCTCTCGTAGTCTATTTCTCACAGATTCGGAGGTGGATCGATGATAGCTTGGGGAAGAATTTGGCATGATTTACTTAAGACACATTAAGAGATCCTTAGTTGGAATTTAGCGGCTGTACACTATGGCGATGAGATCCCAAGGCCTCATGTTGTGCCAACCATTAAGAGGCACCACATAACATTTCCGGATGATTACGTTAAACCACACGTTGTGAGACTTTTTTTGCAACCCAGAACCTAGTTTCTATTGAATGGTCTCAATATCGTTCTGATTTGTCCCCAATTCAAAACAACTTGTGCGAATAATTAGACAAAGTAGTTTGGAATCGGCCAATCATCATAATTTACTTCCCCAATTGGCCAACGCAATTACCGAGGAAATAACATTTCTTCAAGGACAGTCAAGGATCCTATGAACTCAATATCCCGCAGAATTCGTGATGCTCTAGATGTTCAGGGAGGTCACAAACTATATTAGGGATCGGTCTGACAACAGCCGTTATTTCAACATTGCATACATAAGAATACCCTAATTAATGGCGGCAGAATGAAGTACTCGTTGGCTAAAACCCTAGAATGAGGTAATTTGCTCATAAATATTATTTCATCACACCGTGTAGTTAAAATTGCATTTATTACATCTTACATGCATATGCTGTTTTTTTATATTTGATTACATATATGTTTATATTGTATGTATTGATTATATGCCTGATATTACATGTAGTATAGAAATCATGGAAGATTAATTACGTACATAATTTAGGTATGTATCAATTATTATATGACATTACTTATTTTTTATTATCTTAGAAGACATTGACCATTATGACAAGTGAAAATTATCATGCTATTCGATCTAATAATTTAACCAACCACTTAAAAACCATACTTATTTCAGCCTCGCATTCCGGAAGCTATAAGTATCTCTCCTTGGCTATAAGAGCCAACAACTCTAGCCAACTATGTACCTCAATCCGTTTTCGATACATGCATACCATATGGGGGATCTTATATGAATGGCTATGTCCTAATAAAATCCATTGAAATAATTCAATAAGTTGATAAGCTCTTATCCTTTATTTAAGGAGTCTAATGAATTCCGTACTTGATAGACACGGGTGTAAGATTTCGTTTATCACATAACTGATTGCTACGAATATGTGATTGAACACACTCTGATATCATTTTTTATATGATTCAATGATATCTATATACATATTTAGCAGTGTACAGTAAGCAATCCCAAACAACTGTGAAGGCTAAGAACATTTTCTATTGTTTTTTTATCATATATCATAATACAGGGATTATTAGCTGAACAAAGGAACCGTCCATGGTCAGGCTATCCTACTGTGGTCTGCTACCATAGCCAATTACGTCACGTTATACATTTATTGTCACGTTGTAATTTGTCGTAACGTGAAACAAATGTTATTACACACGTGTCGTCCGATATCAATTAAAACTGTAACACATGGTAGAACAAACGAGATCTGTATATCAAGTATGTTATAAACATATTACCCTCCTAATCGTTTGTCACCATTCAACATAACTAATAGCTTTAGGGAAGAAACTTTGACATTATGTTGCTTGTAGATCCACTTGGTGCCGACTCAGTTTATTCTGACGTTGACGTATTCGTTCTCCCTTCTACCTAAAATAGAAACAGTTACAGCATAATCAAATGCTTGGATACGTAGCCGTGGTGATACATAAGCTTTGGTTAATTGTGTTCATTAAAAAACGTGTCAGGTTCTGGAAGGGGAGGAAAGCCGGAGTACCCGAACAAAAATAACCGGCCTCCTTACAAACAATTGCAGAAATTATTTTTCGGCCATGATTTTTTTAAATGACCCTGATTAGATTATTTCTAATACGTTTGTTTCGCCCTCTAGTAAATGGGCAATGGTACTGGAAATTGTATGTTTACTAGGTAACACCCTTTATCCTTGTTTAAATTTAATCTTCCAAATATACGTAGGTAACACCATTTATCCATGTTTAAATTTAATCTTCCAAAAATACGTAAGTATGTTTGGAGTATATTCAATGTAAATGACTTCAGATTGAAGGAAAACCACTTAGTACAGGAATTCCAATCTGAATCTGATAAAAGATAAATATCAGATAATACGTCATTTTTATTGACTTTATTCATTGCTTTGTCTTTTTGATAAATCCTTACGGAATGAGTGTTCTATATAAAAAAGCAATGATTTAAACCTAAGCTGTCAAGGACAACATAATATATATCATCTACCTACATGTAACTGTAATACTTGTCCTCAAATTAGGTTGACATTTTTATCTAAATGTGTATTCAAGTTCTGTTTCCACCGTTATAATGGATATTTCAGCGAGTAATGTTATTTCAGTTATATATATCAATGTCATTATCGTTTTGATAATAATAATAAGTTGAACAATATCTGATGATTGTATAAGGGACTTTTTTAAATGAGAAAACGATATTTTTTTCTTTAAATGCAGTGTCTCTGTGCGTTTGTAAAGATATTTAGAACAATGTAAATTATCAATGTTGAAACTGAAAGCATATATGCGTATGTCTTCAATTAATTATAGGCGGAATACAACTTCATTTGACATCTGATTCCCTATTTTCAATAATATAGTTAATAAAGTCAACACCCACTAAAACTCTATTATCATAAAAGCCTCTGATTATAAAATTATTTTTCTATGTACACTGACGGAATTTCAGAAAAATATGATAATTCAAAAGACAGGTATGTAAATTATTTATGAAAACAGTAAATATGTTACCTAATCTGCTTGCTTAAATGGTTAACCTGATTTCGGGTGTAACGCCGTCTTCATAGTCTGAAATAATGTAATCAAGAGAATACGATGAGGTATTAAAACATACAGCTCATCATATGATATGGAGTTATAAAAATAACATGACCAGGCCATCATACAAAACAAAAGCATTAAGTATAAACATAAAAAGGTGGCCTCTATTAGATGAATATCATTAGATTCGTCAGGGGACATCATGACAAGATACATCACGTCTCCCTACATTAACGTGGAGATGAATACAAAAATAAAGTTTACATTAGGGCCGATCCAAAAGGACGCTGGCGATGAAACTCGAGCACTGCATTTATGAACGCGTTTTAAATGTTGATAAATTCAAGATTGGAAATATACCTTGTTTTGCTGAAAAGTCTTTATGCTCGTGTATCTCTGGTTGTTCCTTCAGCGGTTCGTATGTGCTTGTCTCTGATTGTCCATGCGGTTTTTCGTTCGAATCTGTCTCTGATCGTTCTTGTGGCTCTCCGTTCAAGTTTCTATCTGATCGTCCCTGTAACTGTTCGTACGTGTTTCTGTCTGATCGTCCCTGTAACTGTTCGTACGTATTTCCGTCTGATCTTCCTTCTAATTGTTCGTACGTGTTTCCGTCTGATCGTCCCTGTAACTGTTCGTACGTGTTTCCGTCTGATCGTCCATGTATCTGTTCGTACGTGTTTTCGTCTGATCGTCCCTGTACTTGTTCGTACGTGTTTCCGTCTGATCGTCCCTGTAACTGTTCGTACGTGTTTCCGTCTGATCGTCCTTGTAACTGTTCGTACGTGTTTCTGTCTGATCGTCCCTGTAACTGTTCGTGCGTGTTTCCGTCTGATCGTCCCTGTAACTGTTCGTACGTGTTTCTGTCTGATCGTCCCTGTATCTGTTCGTACGTGTTTCTGTCTGATCGCCCCTGTAGCTGTTCGTAAGTGTTTCTGTCTGATCTTCCCTGAAGCTGTCCATAAGGGTTTCTGCAATTAACAAAACCATGTTTGGTTTTTGCATATATAGATAAAATATAATTGATTGACATAGCATTATATTAACATGATGCTTGATACAATGACCCCTAGGGTCATGAATTGATAGGAGTTTATTGTTGGCTGCACCATATATGGTTTAACGTTGTTTTTAATTTCAATAAAAAAAGAAGAAAAAATACGGTGGAGTCTCTCTAAATATGACTCTGTCAAATCCGGATATGTCTCTTAACATGTCAAAATATGGTAGGGGTACATTATTTTTCTGTAGTAATTAAACTCTGCCTAAACAGTCTACAATATTCTGTAATCTGGCGATATTTCTAGGTCCTCTTCCATCGTTATACTAGTAAAAACCGGTATGATGTGTAAACCGGCTTCGGCATCGTTACCGTAACAGGACTTTTTAGATATCATTATTATCATTGTTTTGCTTGAATAATATGATTTTACACATTATATAATCGCCAATTTATCTTTAATACATGTTTCATAAATCGAAACCACACAATATGAGGGAACCTTGTCTGACGAATTGAACGAATCATTCCATAGTGAACCGCTATCATCAGTTTATATCAAAGGAAATTTACCTGCTTTCGTCAGACACCCCGTCCTCGTTGCCTGAAAGATTATAATATGTGCTTTATCCAACGAAACGAGGGACGCAAACAACACAAAAACGAAAATGTGCTGATTAAAAACATCAGAACTTATAGGAAACCACCTTGAAGGTATTAGAAAAAAAGGGGAAAATATGTATCAATCACAGTCAAATGCTCCTGAAAGGTAATCACTTATTGATGTCTGTATTAAAAGAGTAACATATTATTTTGTACTGAATCAGAAAAAAAAAAAAAAAAAAAAAAAATTAAAAATGATTTACCTTGGCTTGCAGTTTGCAGTTCGACTTCGGCCGGTTGCTGTTGTGTCACTGATTGGGTTGCTGTTCTGTTAATTAACACACACTTCACAATAAATTCTAACAAAATTTCATTTTTAGCACTGCAATATTGTACTCATTCGCATTTAAAACAAACATGCTTTTGCTCTAAAACTCTGTTCATATTTCGCTATTAATTAAAATTTACTTTAATTGAACAAAACAATTGTTTTTTTAGTTACATCTTAACTGAAACATTCAACATTTTGAAACAAAATATCATCAGAATCGTTCGTATATCTCTATGTTGAATAGGGATAGCCAACCAAAGGGTCACAAAAGGCTTCCCTCGGTTATGTGAGACCCCTCGAGTGGAATGGACTTATCAGTCATACCCACAAAAAGAAAGTATATTTCTCTTGCATTGCTACCTATTTATCAACCTACATCATTGTTTATGTATTTTGGGTTGTTTTTTTTTGGGGGGGGGGGGGGGTTTATTTATTTTGTTGTTGTTTTCGTATTTTTTTTGTTTGTTTATTTTTTGAATTAAACAATAAATATTTGATGACAAAATATTGATCTTTTATCGCAAAGGGAACATTGTCCCATATTTCAGCCCATATATCATACATTTCGAACCCTTAACCAATTTTGCATATCTTTTGATTTTATATTCCACATAGATGATCATTAAAGAAACAACGTTGGTATTTTTAAGGTTCGTTTGCTGTATTTCTTCAATCCTACGTCGCTACATTACGTCATCAATGGCGTTAAAATTCCAATTTTATTTCCAGGATCTTTTGCGTCTCACTCAATTCCCATGATATTTTGGTGCTGGCGCGTGTTCAGAAATAATTACCGTTATTTATCAATTAAATGTGTGAACTATCGATTAGAAATACTTTGATAACTTTGAATCTTAAAAGCGAAAATGTATTGAAATCGACACGGCAAGAATAAATCACAAATAACTACACCTGTTTAGAAAAATCATCATGATCTCATAAACGTCCCATTCAATAAATACTCACCGCAGGCAGGATAATCGCCCAGATCCTGGAAAAAATGTGTGATTATAAACGAGATTCCGTATATACACCATGAAAACGGTGCGTTAGACACAACGATATAACACATACATAAGACACGACGATATAACACACATACCTTAGACACGATGATACAACACACTTCCATTAGACAGGACCATATAACACACATACCTTAGACACGACGATATAACACACATACATTAAATATGGCGATACAATACATACATTAGACCCGACCATATAACACACATACCTTAGACACGACGATATAACACAAATACCTTAGACATGACGATATAACACACATACCTTAGACACGACGATATAACACAAATACCTTAGACACGACGATATAACACACATACCTTATATACTACGATATAACACACATAACCTAGACACGACGATATAACACAAATACCTTAGACATGACGATATAACACACATACCTTAGACACGACGATATAACACAAATACCTTAGACACGACGATATAACACACATACCTTATATACTACGATATAACACACATAACCTAGACACGACGATATAACACAAATACCTTAGACATGACGATATAACACACATACCTCAGACACGACGATATAACAAATATACCTTAGATACTACGATATAACACACATAACCTAGACACGATAATACCAAAGACATACCTTAAACATGACGATATAACACACACAACTGATACATGACGATATAACACACATACCTTAGACACGACGATATAACACACATACCTTAGACACGACAATATAACACACATACCTTAGACACGACGATATAACACATAATTAATATGACGATAAATAAAAACAATTAGACCGACGATTAACACACTACCTTAGACACGACGATATAAACACAAATACCTTGACACGACGATAACAACAACCTTAGGACACGACGATTTTAACACACATACCTTAGACACGACGATATAACACACATACCTATAACACGATATAACACACATAAACCTAGAACCTACGATATAACAACACAATACCTTAGACAGGACGATATAACACACATACCTTAGACACGACGATTATATGATATAACACACATACCTTAGACACGACGAATAGACACACATACCCTTAGACAACGACCGAATGTAACACACATAACCTTATATTTTAAAAACGACGATATAAGCACATACCTTAGACACGACGATGTAACACACATACCTAGAACACGACGATATAACACACATACCTTAGACACGACGATATAACACACATACCTTAGACATGACGATATAACACACATACCTTAGACACGACGATATAACACACATACCTTAGACACGACGATATAACACACATACCTTAGACACGATGATATAACACACATACCTTAGACATGACGTCATAACACACATACCTTAGACACGAAATAACACACGTACCTGAGACACGACGATATAACACACATACCTTAGACACGACGATATAGCACACATACCTTAGACATGACGATATAACACACCTACCTTAGCCACGACGATATAACACACATACCTTAGACACGACGATATAACACACATACCTTAGACACGACGATATAACACACATACCTTAGACACGACGATATAACACACATACATTAGACACGACGATATAACACTATACCTTAGATATGACGATATAACACACATACCTTAGACACGACGATATAACACACATACCTTAGACATAACGATATAACACACATACATTAGACACGACGATATAACACATATACCTTTGACACGACGATATAACACTAACATAGACACGATGATATAACACACATACATTAGACCCGACGATATAACACACATACCTTAGACACGACGATATAACACAAATACCTTAGACATGACGATATATTTTCCATTGTATGACAATGCCACTATATAACCCTACCAATTCAGTTGAGAACTTATGAACTGCCAACTGAAATTTGAATTTGAAAATTTCAAAAAAAAATCGCACGACAAATAAAAAAATCACAGATGGTAAATATAAGCATTGAACGGCTTTCAGTTGGCATTCATAGTCAATATGAATGCCAACTGGACAGAGGCAAATTCAACATGAAGCGCTAGTGCGTTTCATGGAATTTGCCTCTCTCTAGTTGGCATTCATATTGACTATGAATGCCAACTGAAAGCCGTTCAATGCTTAAATGACACATACCCTACACACGACGATATAACACATAACTTAGACAGTACGATATAACACACACACGTTAGACACAACGATACCACACACACACCTTAGACACGACGATATAACACGTATATCTTTGACAGGAAGATATAACACACATACCTTAGACACAACGATATAACACACATACCTTGACACGACGATACAACATCCACACCTTAGACACGACGATATAACACATACCTTAGACACGAAGATATAACACATATATCTTTGACAGGAAGATATAACACACATACCTTAGACACAACGATATAACACACATACCTTGACACGACGATACAACATCCACACCTTAGACACGACGATATAACACAAATACCTTAGACATAACGATATAACACACATACCTTAGATACGACGATATAACACATACCTTAAACATGACAATATAATATACTTCCTTAGACACGGCGATATAACCCACATACCTTAGACACGACAATATAGCATACCGACCTTAAACACGAGGATATAACACAAACACCTTAGACACAACGATATAACACACATAGTTTAGACATGATGATATAACACACATACCTTAGACACCACGATATATCACATATGCCTTAGACACGGCGATATAACACACATACCTTAGACACGACGGTACAACACACATACCTTAGAAACGACGATATAACACACATACCTTAGACACGACGATATAACACATACCTTAGACATGACGATATAACACACATACCTGAGAGATGACAATATAACACATACCTTTGACGCGACGATATAACACACATACTTTAGACTCGACGATATAAAACACATACCTTAGACACGACGATATAAAACACATACCTTAGACACGACGATATAACACACATACCTTAGACACGACGATATAACACTAACTAAGACACGACGATATAACACACATACCTTAGACACGACGATATAACACACATACCTTTAGACACAACGATATATCACATATACTTTAGACACGACGATATAACACACATACCTTGGACACGACGATATAACACACATACCTTAGACACGACGATATAACACACATACCTTAGAAACGACGATATAACACACATACCTTAGACACGACGATATAAAACACATACCTTAGAAACGACGATATAACACACATACCTTAGACACGACGATATAACACACATACCTTAGACACGACGATATAACACATACCTTAGACACGACGATATAACACACATACCTTAGACACGACGATATAACACACATACCTTAGACACGACGATATAACACACATACCTTAGACACGACGATATAACACACATACCTTAGACACGACGATATAACACACATACCTTAGATATGACGATATAACACACATACCTTAGACACGACGATATAACACACATACCTTAGACACGACGATATAACACACATACCTTAGACACGACGATATAACACACATACCTTAGATATGACGATATAACACACATACCTTAGACACGACGATATAACACATACCTTAAACATAACAATATAATATACTTCCTTTAGACACGGCGATATAACCCACATACCTTAGACACGCAAATAGAAAACCACTTAAAAAGATTTTTAACACAAACACATTGCAATGATATAACACACATAGTGAGACACGACGATATAAAACCATTACTTAATCAAGTTATTTAATCAAAATTAGACACGATGATTAAACACAAAACCGTGACACCGCACGATATATCAAATATGCCTTAGACACGGCCCTAATTAAAACACTACCTTAGACACGACGATTTAAACACATACCTTGGACACGACGATATATCACATATGCCTTAGACACGGCGATATAAAATACATACCTTAGACATGACGATATAACACACATTCCTTAGACACGGCGATATAACAAATATACCTTATATACCACGATATATCACATATAAAATAGCCATGACGATATAACACACATACCTTAAACACGACGATATATCACACATACCTGAGACACAACGATATATCACACATACCTGAGAGATGACAATATAACACATACCTTTGACGCGACGATATAACACACATACTTTAGACTCGACGATATAAAACACATACCTTAGACACGACGATATAACACACATACCTTGGACACGACGATATAACACACATACCTTTAGACACAACGATATATCACATATACTTTAGACACGACGATATAACGCACATACCTTGGACACGACGATATACCACACATGCCTTATTCACGACGATATAACACACATACCTTAGACATGACGATATAATACATACCTTAGACACGACGATATAACACACATACCTTAGATACGACGATATAACACACATACCTTAGCCACGACGATATAACACAAACCTTAGACATGAAGATATAACACACATACCTTAGACACGACGATATAACACACATACCTTAGACATGATGATATAACACACATACCTTAGATACGACGATATATCACACATAGTTTAGATACGACGATATATCACACATAGTTTAGACACGACGATATAACACATGCCTTAGACACGACGATATAACACACATACCTTAGACACGACGATATAACACACATACCTTAGATACGACGATATATCACACATAGTTTAGACACGACGATATAACACATACCTTAGACACGACGATATAACACACTGCTTAGACCACGACGATATACAAATACCTAAACGACGATTTTAACACACATACCTCAGACACGGCGATATAACATACATACGTTAGACATGAAGATATAACACACATACCTTAGACACAATGCTATACCACACATACCTTAGACACCACTAATATCACATATACCTTAGACACGGCGATATAAAACACATATCTTAGACACGACAATATACCACACATACCTTAAACACCACGATATATCCTATATACCATACACATGACGGAGTAAAGTACTATACTGTCGAATTCTCAATATATATATATATCTATCTATGTATATTGTCTAATGTGACCAACATTTGGTTGTACCTGCTGTTGTCCTGAAGCTTACCCAGTGATGATCTCACTAGTCCCCTCTAAATTACTGGCATAAACTGAAACCTCATAACGTGTGGACATGGTAAGATTTCGAACAGTGAGTGACGATTTGCTGGTGGTGAAATTGGTCTGTAATTCTCCGCTTGATTTTCTGTAGGTTAATGTGAATGTTTGAATGTGTCCGTTATCCTCTCCGGGAATCCACGATATGACGGCGCTGTTTTCTGTGATTTGACTGATCACAAGGTTCGATGGGGGATCAGGCTTACCTGGAAGTAAAATAGATATTCCAAATATTACCATGAATATATTTGGTCTACTTTAATCACTTATCGATCAGAAAATTGTTTACATCTCGTCTATAGCTTACAGCGCATTTCACGTGATTTTCAACAAAATATATGACACAGAAAATTACGCATGGTTTCCAAAGATCTATATGATTGTCAATCAGGTCGAATTCAGATTTACATGACATTTATTTAAATCGAAAACAGATGACAATTTATTACAAATACGTGGAATTTGGTGATAAATATGGAATGAATACAAACTCGGTATACTATCTTAGCTAACTTTTAAAACTTTCTACTACAATTCCCCCATCTTGTTTTGTATTGTTCTCATGTTTATTTGTATACATATTAGCGAAATTTTATCAAACGTTGCACTAAATACTCAACAACATATTTTAACTAACACATTATAACTACCATGCATTCTTGATATACAATTGATATTGCCCTTTTTGTTTGTTCTCGACCTTGCTGAAGAGTATCTGCCGTTCGACGAAGTTATTCCGTTGAGGCATATATCTAAGCTAAAGTTAAAGCTTGTATTCACTTGAAAGTCTTTCATTAACTATATCGTTAAATGGATTATTCATCGGATGAAACTGATATATACTCTAAAGAAAACCTATATAATAGTACCTGATACAAAAACTTTACTTGATACAACATGAAACGGTTTTATTTTGTTCAAATATCCCTAAGGCCGTACAGGCTTCACATATCTTTGTGTATATTCAATTATATATTGTAAGATTTTGTTACTTCTTCGAAAGAACAACACCGTCACTCAGCTCTTTCGCCTTTCTATGACCGATATGTGCTTTTGAATGCCTTGAGTATAATATACCGAAATATACGATCACAGTTTTATAGGAGGTGAAATAATCATGTTGTGTTTTCAATTTTTTGTTTCATTTTCAATGCTTAAAATTGAAAATTTTGATTGATTCATTCCAATGTATATAAGGCAAATACACATTATCGACACGAACATATGTAACAAAGAATGTTTTGAGTTAATATGAGATATCATTGATGTATAGTTTTACATTTGAAAACGGATTATAAAACTTGATTTCAACATCTGTACTCATGAACCTAACCTGATATACTTATTTTGAAGTTGAAAGTGTATTCAAATGTATTGTTGATACACAACTGGTAATGTCCTTGGTGTTCTGCCTCAAACTTGCTGAAGTGTATCTGCGCCATGTATCCGTCAACATATACGTCCTTGTTATAGAATGACACTGACACTGGGGCGGTTGACACGGAGACGGTTGGGTCACCCTGGAGAGGCAAAGAGGAGTCTGTCCGAAGGATTGATGTGTTGACTGGCTCAGGGAAACTGATGATGGTTACATTGATGTCCAGGGAGACGTCCTTTTCTGTGACATATTTTTCTCGTCCATTGATCACTCGAGGACTACCTATCAGTCAAAAGTTTAAAAAAAAATCACCTGATATAAGTATTTATTGGTACAATATAATGTGGAATTTCACAACAGAATTATAAGAATGAGTCCTTTGTATTGTCGTGCAATAATGCGAAACTTTATACATACAATGCAAATTTTATATTAACAAGATATGAGTGTGAAAAAGAAATATGTGTGCTATATCAAAGACATTTTAACTTCTTCATGGCGCGAACAACTTCTTAGAAATAACTGTTGTGGTTTCTAATACTACACATGCATTATACATATCGATTTTCTCTGGTATGATGAGGGATCTTTACAGATAGTTTTGACAACAATTATCTGGTGTATAAGCTACGCAGATGTGTATTATAAATAACTTCTAAATATTGTAACAAAATACAATATTTTGAAATTACAATTCGGTTTGTTCTACACTAATCTGCTTGGGTCTGTGTAGATATATTTAATATATTCCTAGTAAAGCAGAGAGTTTAGGTGACCACAGGTGTTAAACATGTAAGAAATGACAAGGGAAGAAGATTTTTGTCAACAAAAATTAAGATTTTTTGTGATATTTTAGTGATATTTCGCATATGTTGCAAGCATTTTGGGATAAATTGCTTCAGGTGTAAGATAGGATAAAATTCTGTTCGCTAATACATCAAAACTGATAGGGTGTATTCCTTAAATAAACAGGAATGACGAGTGTGGTAGTTTTATGAAATTTTGTCATGTTAGTGTTACAAGGATCTAATTATAATTTTCAAAACTACGATCAAACTTAAAAATGTCTTTCTACTCGTCAGTTTGGAGGAAATAGCCATAGGCTTTATGAATGAAGACCGCCTTTACTTAGCGGACCACGGTACCCAAAAGATATGGCTCACTAAACTATATATTATATGCAAAGTATTCGATTAATACACAAAGTGTTTACGCTGCCAACTTTCTGACGGGGTTGAAATTTACTTATTATTTAATTTAGTCAATGTTATAATGCTTGGCTAATAAAACGGGGAAACGCAGGAAAGTTTGAAAAACGAATCCGCTTGATCTATAAAAGTATCATGAGTTAGATATGCTATGTTTGTTTACATGGTAAACGTTACGAAACACAATTTAAATTTTTTCACGTTTTATATAAAAGCATGTGATCAAATGATAGCTGGAGTTGAATATTCAGTTCATGAAAATAGTAAGTATCTTTCAAATTAGATTATTATCATATGTTATAATGGATATGTATTTGATATTTATTCAAATGTGTTTATGAATGAATCACCTGTCACAGACATGAACCCATGTCCTCTTTGTGCAATCTGACCATTTCTTCCCGGGATCCCATTCTCCACCTCACATATATATGTCCCCATGTCTTGGTAGCTTACTTTTGGAATGACCAGTGTACTCCCTGACACTAAATTCATCAGGTCACCAAATTTGTCTCTGATGACAGTTGATCCAACCATGTGTATCCATTTGTACGTGTATAGTGTAGGTACGCCATTAGCTGTGCAGTTCAGACGAAAATGGGTCGTATTTTCAGTAGTATTTTTTATAGAAACTTCGACGTCAGGTCCATCTAAAAAGATAAAACTAAAGTATATTTTTCTTTTTATCTCCATTATCACCAATACGCATGTGGGTTAATGTTGCGTCCCGTTTTGTTGCTCATTAGTGTATTCATGTAAAATATACATTGTTGTACATTGTTGCAACTTGTACATTCCAATGACGTCACATTGTTTACAGATCCCGCGTTGTGTCTGCACTGCCTGACACGAAGGCTTCATTCTGTGTTTTTTAGTGTTTTTGTTAGTTTTCTGATAATTCAATTGATCAGGTATGATTAAACAACCCCAATCAATATGAGGTGTGAATGTAATTTTAAGTTTAAACCGCATGTTGCGGAAAATACTTCAACTTTCACTTTGTCAGTGCATTCGTGATCGCAGCTTTGATCGGCTGTCATGGCAACGACGAGGACGGTGGTTTCATCACAGTGACGAATTTACAAACTTGCATGTGTACAGCCGAAAACTTCTGACTATACCTTATGTCTTTGGAAATCATCTGTAAATAATTAATTGAATTAATTACGATCCATTGCATTCGTTTATTAACGTTTGTTCGTTTCTATATGCCGATTTCGATACTTAAAACACTGAAGAGTTCCAATATTGGAGAATGAACATTAACACTTGCTCTATGAATCGTCCTAGAGCACCCGACTACCCTAAATCAATACTTATGAAACAGGTAAGAGCGTGAAGGTAATTGTATGAGAACAACGAAAAGTGCTGTACATTCTTACGAAAATGACAAACATCGTCAAAATTACTTAAAAAGTAGTCAATTAATCGGCACTTCTTCAATTAACACCAGTTTATAACGCCGTTATGTAACCATACTTGAATAAATAGAAGAATGTACAGCACTTTTTCTCGGTTTCTTAGCACGATGAATAAGTGTATCATATTTGTTTGTACGACAAAATACGTTGGTCGGGTGCTCTGGCCATATTTACCGACCAAGTGTTAATGTAGTCCTTCGTGCCGGTCACGTGACCACGCGAGAACACGAGGAACGACGAAAACATCCCGATAAAGACGTTGGACACCAAACATTAAAATCCGATAAAAAAAACAAACAAAACTAACCGGGAAATCATTAAATATTGAATTTATAATAAAACATGGCGTTTTTTGTTCTTTTTAATTATAAATGCAACATTAACCCACATGCGTATCAATATTATTGTTACCCCGAACAACAGCTAACATATTATCGTATATTGATTTTTTCTAACCTCTCATGATTTTCAAATTAACAATTTGATGCTGGATATTATAATAAAGAAGCTCTTGAATAAAAACTCATCTTTACTAACAGGAATTGGTTTTAAACTTGGTTAAACATTCTCGTTATCCTATTAAGAGAAATAGTAATTGATATGTATATATTTAGCAACACCAGGCATATGCTGTTGCCAGGGGATTTAAGACTATAATAATCAAAATATTATTGGTTTGCCTACACTGAACAATAATTTGGAGCAATTTTGATCGCTTTGAAACTTCAGGGTGTGTAACAATGGCAGTACAGCTATAGTTCCCCGCATCTTGTCTGGTTATATTTCGGAACTCGATGATATTCCCTGTCACCAAAGGTTTGGAGTCCTGGAACCAAGATGTCGTTGGTCTTGGGTTTCCTCGAGCGGAACATTTTCTGCTGAATGTTTTGCCTTCTTGGACGTATTCCACAGTTTTGAAATTACCAATGATTGGTTCGTCTGCAAATTAATTTATTCGTTAGCAAAAGAAATACATTAGCTGTTAAAGGTGTAAGTTTCTGTTTATTATTCCTGAATATAGTGATCTCTCGTAGATAGTTAAAATGACGACACTGTAACTTAAAACGCATAACATTATATAGGAAACAACCAACCAATTGAAAAATAGACTTTTGAAACAGCCCCTGTGTATAGAAAGTTGAGCCAGGGATAAAATGTCTGTCAGCAACAGATTGGCCAGTATGTTATGAAGTAACAAAATAGATATGTTGTCTGATAGGTAACTGTCAATAAGAAATGTTGTTATGAATTTCGTAAGTCCGATTTAATTTTTTCCAAAAATTCAGGTCATAACAATTAACAAGTAAACATTTCAATTCACCATTTTCAAAATGGCTACCATTGAAAAAAATAGATAGTGAAATGTATTTTGTAATTTGAAGAGTTGAGTGTAATCATACTGGTGAACGTAGAACACATTAATTGTAAAAGGGTCAGGAACATGATAATTTTATATCATGATCCAAAGTTTATATCATGATCCCAATTCGGTGATAAACATTGTTACCAAATTATTTTGGTGTTTTGATCATTGGACTTTTATGAAGGCTTTTAGTTCTGTTTAATTTTGTTTACATTATATAATATCAAAACAAACTAAAATGTTGGGTATTTTCCGACCACTATATAGCTTCCGCATTCAGTATGTCAATTTCCAAGTTGTACATGTTTATAATTTTCAAAAACAACAATACCTGATCCTTACTTATTTTGCGTCATAATGCAAAATGGAACAGAGAGCATCCTGTTCTGATCCAGTATGTTTTTAAGTTGTTCAGTAAATCATTTTTCACCAGTTCAATACATTAAGCCATGCCTTGTACCCCTCCATCTATTCGGATTAAAAATGCTTATTCTGCGGTTTATATTTTTCCTCAGTTCCTTTGGTCACTTTTAGTGTTCTCATGTTCCCCATAGAAATATTCAAGGAATTTCATCCTTCTCTGCCGTTGTTTGATATATGATAGCATGTTAGGCTTGTACATTTCGCTTTAATCTGTTACAGAAATCTAACCCATTGCCAGGAAAGACAGCACAGACACCTATACAGGCTTGTTACACTAATTATCTATTCCCGTTGTATTGGGGATTTCCGTTTTACACTTCTCCGCTTGTTTTTCTTTCCTTTATACTCCAGTTTATGTTGATTTATATTTACCGTTCGGATGTTACTACATAGTCTTTGACAGGTGCAATATCATCTACTCTATCTTGTTTATCTATAGCCGTCTTAAATAATTTTCGCCACATCGTTTTGTTATTCAACCACATCAAAATCACATCACTTTTAAATTTCAAACTAGTGAGTAGTTTGTTTGTTCGGTGTTGAATTTTATTGTGGTAAGAATTAAAATAATGTTGATAATTATTTCTACTGCATCAGTCATAGATTCCAGTAATCCTATGCTTTGTTTGTTTTTGTTTGTTTTTGTTTAACGTCCTATTAACAGCCAGGGTCATTTAAGGACGTGCCAGGTTTTGGAGGTGGAGGAAAGCCGGAGTACCCGGAGAAAAACCACCGGCCTACGGTCAGTACCTGGCAACTGCCCCACGTAGGTTTCGAACTCGCAACCCAGAGGTGGAGGGCTAGTGTTAAAGTGTCGGGGAAAAAAAAAAGTAAAAGTCATACTAAGATAATGATGGTTACAAGATCCCAATAAGGTTTATCCAATTTGATGTAGAAATTATCCCTGCTTTTCTATTTAGTTTAGTTGAGAGAGAGAGAGAGAGAGAGAGAGAGAGAGAGAGAGAGAGAGACAGTAACACAATTTAAATGATGCGTTTTTGGCATGAAAATAAAAAAAATTACAGCGTAAAATTTATAAAAGGGAAATTGTACTATAACTTTGTTAATAGATGATCTATTAAAGCCCGTAGGACTATCATATTCCTTACAATTAAAAGAATAACTGTAATACTTACATAGGATGTCAAACAAGATGGAAGCTTGGCCAACCTGTCCTGTTGCCTCATGTCTTGCCGTACAAACACAAGTTTTCTGGTGATAACTTGTATCTACTACAAAAGAGAGTTTGGACCCGACTGTATCACGTGTGGTAATATTCACTCCAGCCAGTCGACGCCCTTTGCACAGCCATGTTAGTCTGGGAGAAGGGTTACCTCCATTTATCTGACAATAAAGAGTTACATTTGTGCCAGTCTCAAAGGACTGATTTCCAGATTGAGACAGCCAGATTTTCCCTGTTGGTGGATCTGTAAATTACACGATACGTAAAAAGACTTAGTATTGATTAAACGATAATGTTATTAATCGGTGAAGTTATATAATAAAGAATAACAAATGATATAATGGAGTTTGATTTTACTAAGTTAAAGTCGAATGTTTAAAAGATAGAGCGACTTTCATTCTTAATATGTAACAGAAAATAAGGCTTTGCTATAGACTATGAATAATGTCGTAATCTTCCAGTCTTGAAATATGACAAATTTCTCTTTAAAACATTCACAAACCATCCGACACAATCAATTCGCCGTTTAGATAATTACTGAACAAATTATGCATAGACGTTTTGTATATCAAACTATATTATACTTACAAATCACATCAAACAATACTGTCTTTGTACTGAATACTCCGTAATTAGGCATGGCCTTGTGCTTTGCAGTACACACACACTGCTGTTGGTGATATGATTCGTTTATTTCAAATACCAGTCTTGACCAAGCTGTATCGGCTGAGGTCTTATTTTGTCCGGTCCTTAGTGACCCCTTGCATTGCCAGGATAGTGTAGCCAGAGGGTTACCACCCTTTACCTGACAATCGAGTGTGACCGTTTGACCGGTAGTAACGGTGTGCTTTCCAGATGGCGACAAAGTGATGTTTTGTTTAGGAGGATCTAAAATAAATGTACATATCGACTAGAAAAAAGCTCCCTATAACCTATTACTTAGTGTTTAGATTTTGAATTTACAATGAAATTTAGTTTATTAATTAAACACATGATATCGATATATCCTGACTGTTTAGTATAGTAATACCAAACCTAATAGATAATACAAGTATTATTATGATATGATATTATAATATATTACCAATCTACTGAATCACTCACAATGGACTTTTTGATTACAAGACATGTTCCATATAACTTGTAAAATTAAAAACAAGATGATAGGGTAAAGCAATATGAAACTTTGTTAGAGATATGAGATAAGAAAGTATTAGTATCAACTTCATCGTTCTGTAGTATACCTACATAGCACACGGATCCGATGAACACTGCTGTATATATCAGTTAAGGTGTTCACACCACATAGGAACCCCATCCCGTCCATTGCTCTATCCATGTTTGAAATCGTCCAGAAAAAGTTTCTGCCGTCTTTTGAGCAGGAACACTGTTGTTTGCAGGTGTCATTTTTAGCGTCCTCACACCTTCCGCCAACCAGCTTTACATAACCTAGATATCTCCCACCATTCTCAAAAAACGTGGCATCTACAACACCGTCCACACTCACAGAACAGGTCAAGGTGAGTGACTCTCCCTCTATGACGGAAGCGGAGGAGGTTGTCAACTCCACATCCGCACCTATAACATAACAATACTTAAGAAGGATCTTTGATAATGTGAATTAATGAATAATAATTAGGAAAATCAGTATCACAATAAATTATACACAGTGCACTGATAATCCAGATGAGTGGAAATCGTATTAAAGGGGAAAAAAACTAATATAACCGTTAAATATGTGTTATCAGTATATTAACATTTCTTTAGAGATTAACAAATAACATCTTATCATATCCATAGTAGTTCTCCATAAACAAAATTGTTTTCCTTTTCATGACTCTCTGTTCGCTTTTGATGAATTGGGTTTGTTAGCACAATTAAGACATTATTCAAAATAACAGAGTATTGGTCCATATCAGAACTTACAAATTCTTGGGGTTAGAAACAAAAAGGTTCATGAGGAATATTTAAACTACTGCTCCCAATGGAAACACATTTTGGTAATCGAGATTCATGTTACATTTGTATACATGCACTTATCGTTAACCTGAAATGTAAGATATTTCTTACCTGAACAAAGACAAGGCACAAAGGCTACTATAAGCACGGCTATCCCGAACATTGTTGTAAAAAGATGGCGGAAAAATGTACACAAACAAGCATATCAGTCGACATGCATTTTTAAACGAAACATCCGCTCATATCCACGAGTGACCTTTGTGTTATTTTCTTCCTGTTACCGATGATTGGGTGTTGTGCATGTGTACTTCATATACACGGTATCCGAGAACTAAAATATGTGTAACAGAGCGCAGGATTAATTAAATCCAAATCACTGCCTCCGCTAGGGATCGAACCCGGGACCTCTGGCTTGCGCTCAACCGATCAAACTAAAGAGAAGATCTCTCTAGCCGAGCGGTATATTGCGGCTAGTATTTACCAGGGTTACATATGTATGCACAATGTGTTATCGAGGTAAACCCCTTATTAATAATCACATTTTCGAGGTACAATATGTTCAAATGGAAGTAAAAATCCCCATTTTCAATCGCAGTGGGCCTACTAAACCTATAAAATGACTTATGGAAACAAAATCGAAGCTAGCGTTTCGTTGACTACGTTTTCCGATTAGCACCAGGCAAATGACAAATAGAGCAATTTTGCATAGATTAATCAACTGTATTGGATTGTAATCAAAGCGGTATGTCTAGTTGTCTATATTTTTTATTATATGTTTACTGATATGGTAAATAATGTCGATTCGGAAACGCTTGGTTTAAAACTCTATTGAAGACTATTGCCATCTTAATTCCAATTTAAAAACGGTATGTTACAACCGTTTTCATTTGCTGCTTGGAAATATTGCACCCTCTATCGGATACTTTGAGACTGGATTAGTTCTCATACATGTATATAACATGTTTTTGTATTATGCGGAATAGTCTTTGATAGCCGACAAAGGTATCTAACTGTTACATTCAAACATATACATGTTGTGATATATGAAAGTCTATTCCATACACAATTATATTAAGCATAATAATAAGATAATTTCTAAATGTATTTGAAGGCAGTGTATTAAAACTTATGTCGTTCAGTAAATCCCGTCCTTCTTTAATATATATATATTTTATCACTGACACATTACTGAATTGAAATCTATGCGATGCACAACAGTCTGTCTATATCCAGAACAGAATATATAGTCCCATTAGACGCACTTGACCGATCTAGTAATCATATGTAATATGCGTCATCCTTACACTCTATACAAACCGTAAATACTGCGTGTTGGTCTAAGTACGGATAAATATACTTCAGGAACAAAATGTCCGTTAAGTATATACAAATCAAATTCTATTATTTATATTTACGAAATAGCGAATGTGTACATGTAAGATATTAGATAGACAAACAAATCTAAAGGATTTGATTTAAGTGGATTAGAATATATGACAGTCAATGCAATCGCCTCCTCCCGGGAAAACCACTATTTACTAAC
>NW_022980032.1:0-1139 GCF_902652985.1 Pecten maximus | reverse complement strand
AAAATATTGTTTCTTAGCAGTTCCTGGCACTGTCAATTCTTCGAGGACCTTGAAACTACTTAGAGACCTGATACACCCTGATGTTGTAATCATCCAATAGGAGGAATTTAATGACATCTCAGCGACACCAACGACATTTTCCAGAGACTTCTGACACTGCAGGTGGACCTACATCATGCTGGAATTCAGGAGGTGTATTTTACAGAGATTGTGCGATGTGGAAACTTTGACAAGTCCCCAGGCCTGACAGCGACCCCTTTTGAGAAACAACGGAAGAAGATAACTCGACTACTGCTTACTAGACTGAGATACATCAATATTAGAGTTAACTTTCCAGAGGAATATGACCGTGACCAAGTGCATTTCAACGACTCAGACTCAGGACCCAGTTCCATGCTTTGAGACGACAATTGTTTTTATAATTGATTGAAATGATAAACATCTTTAATATGTCATGTTATGCTTTGTAATTTATAATATGTTTCAAGCATTTAATCTTAAAAATGTATAACTATTAACTATGATCACTTCATGATAATCATATTTTGTTTTTATTATTCAGTTAACTTGATTGATTGTGAGTTAGAAATAAATCATATTATGACTTATGTTGTTTCCATTATCATTATTTTTTTGTCTGTCATATTAATATTTTGATTTCAGATCTGTATGCCTGTGTATATTGTATAATAATAAAAATATCCAATTCCTTTTAAATGTTTAATTCCTTTTGATGTTTTGTGTACTACTTTATTGTATATAAAACTAAACATCTACCATTGATAATAATATATATCACAATAAATCATGATTAATTTTCATAGTTGCAGTATGTCAATGCAACCTATCAGGCAGCAACAACACGGCATATGTTCCTATATTATATATTTTCATAAAGGGCCCCTTCTCTGATTCAAATTTCCTGTTGGTGGTGCATTGCCCATGCCGTTGTGGTCACAAATCTATAAAGTATAAAGATTTAGGTCACTTGGTTTGTTTTTTATGGCTCCTCAAAGTTGTACCTTCCAGAAGCTGTCTAAGTGTTGATAAAATGTGCATGTTATGTAAAATATTAATGAAAATCTAATCAAATGATGGTCACCGTAAAGAATACATTCATGGCATGATTGTGACAAAAA
>NW_022980031.1:0-1743 GCF_902652985.1 Pecten maximus | reverse complement strand
TTTTACATAACATTTTATCTGCAAATAAGGACCTGCCTTTAAGGAATCAATCTTCATTTTGCAAAATCATAAATTTTATATAAAACAGTAAGCTGTAAGGGGTTCACAAGTAAACACTCCACCAAAAATTATTATAATTTTTTTATATAAGAGAAGAAGGTGTAAAAGTTCAAGTAGTAGTGTGCAGCCAGCCGGGATCGAACCCGCGACCCTCCCCTTACAGATTTGCAGCATACGAGCAGCATGCTGGTAGCATGCGCAGCCCATGCTGCCATCATGCTGAAAAATTTTGCCCTAGTAATTATAAGGGGAGCAGAATGCTGGCAGCATGTTTCAAATATTTAAATTATGCTGCCAGTATGCTACAGGCTGGCCAGTGGTGTTACAGTGACCATGTTGCCAGTATGCTGCAGACCATGCTGTCAGTATGCTGCAGACCTTGCTGCCAGTATGCTGCAGGCTGGCCAGTGGTGCTACAGTGACCATGCTGCCAGTATGCTTTAGGCTGGCCAGTGGTGCTACAGTGACCATGCTGCCAGTATGCTGCATGCTGGCCAGTGGTGCTACAGTGACCATGCTGCCAGTATGCTGCAACCTCAACCAGCAGCATGCCAGCAGCAAGGCCAATAGTGCCTTATTGACCATCCTGCCAGTATGCTGCAACCTTAGCCAGCCATCACCTCTGTACTATCTAATTATTGGACAATGCTGCCTCCATTGCATCCCAGCAGCATACAGAATCATGACTGGAGAAAGATTATTAGAGGACTTCAACTTGGAATTTAACATACATAGAAAGACATATGTCAATTGAAAATGAATTTATTATGAATCAAACACACACTTGTTGGATGCTTTAAAAGCAAAAACCATGAAAATGATTACACTTCCATTCACATCTCAATTAATATGCCAATAAAATGTGCAATTACATGTCATAATAAGTGTACAAAGTTTGATAGAAAATTAGAAAGATCAAAAAAGAAGGTCTAGATCTACAGACTAGATCAACAAGAATCAATACTGAAAGAAACTGCAAAAATAGCTGAATCGTGATTCTTTTCAAGGCAACACAGCTTCATATAATTATATGTACCCAAAGTTATTAATTATTAAACCTCAGTTTCAAAGATTTTCAGATTGTAGTAGAAGTTTTCTGAACTCTATACAAAAATTTAAAAAAAATGATAAACAAATGGTCAAAACTTTTGCTAACATAATCAAATGAATATGATGGTCACAGAATTAAATGTTTCATTGATATATTCACACACACTTCCAAGTCTTCAAGACACATTATTTTATTTCTATATCATCAACATTAATTTGACAATTCAGCTACTTCTTTTTCTTCTTCTTTTTTCAGTTTTTATATATCAGTCCTTATAATAATTAGTATCTTTTCAGTTCACTTCATTTTGTCTTGACTGTTGGACTTGCTAGCTTTTTGCCATATTGTCGTTCAGGCTCCTCTTGAAGATGCAAACATATGTAGACTGGACACAGTAGCCTGAAAATACAAGAAATTCTAAGATATAACAAGAGATCCCAGAGGGATCTTGGCGCCCACCATTGAATGATCTTCATAGGTTCCATGTCGGATCGATCTTTTCTCTACTTTTCCCTTCATTTTACTAATTTGTGCAAATTGAGACATCCCTCCAGTACTTTTCAAACAAGGGAATCCAAGCTATATAAGAAATTTGAGATTTAACGATAATGGCTGGTTTGTTTGCCAGGTTG
>NW_022980030.1:0-20976 GCF_902652985.1 Pecten maximus | reverse complement strand
TATTATTTACAAGGGGTGGTATAGTATTAACAGTTTCAGTAGATTTTATTAATCTGCGGACAACTTTCCAAAAATTTCTAGGATTCGAATCAGAAAAACGGTCTAAAATACCATTTATGTCCGCATAGAACTGTTCTTTTATGTGCTTTTTTTAGATTATTAACGTGATTACGTTGTCTCCGAAAATTCGTCAAGTTTCTTATAGAGCGATTAGATTTAAAAAAAAAAAAAAAAAAAAAAGTCTGTCTCTTTTCCTTATTTCACGTCGAAGGTCAGAATTAAACCAAGGCTTGTCATTAGGTCGTATTGTAACAGTTTTCGTAGGAATGCACTCCTCAGCTATGTCCAAATATTTTTCTGTAAACTTAACACACATGTCATCTGGGGAGTGCGAGGTAGAGAATAAATCAACCCAGTCTGTATCGTCAAGTTTACTATTAAAAAGTTCGTAATTAGCTTCATTGTAACATCTTATGGTTCGTTTAAACGTCCTGGTAATTACTGTGCCTACAGTCAGTTCTACAGTCGTCGCTTTATGGTCAGATACCTCATCGCCAATGTCAATTACGTCAGAAAAGTTAGAAGTACACGTGTCGGAGAGTAAAATGGGGTCAAGTAAGGTAGAGCTCGTGCGTCCTATGCGTGTGGGTTTGTCGATTACATTAGTTAGGTGAAAGGTGTGGATAATATCATACACAACGTGCGTGTTTTCTACAGTTAAAAGATCGACATTTATATCACCAACTAATACTATATTTGGGGTTTCCTGAATAGCAGTGTCTATAGAATTCTGTAGATGATTCCAAAAGGATTGTGCGATATTAGGAGCTTCCTCGCATATATATATATATATATATATAACCAACGTAATGTATATCATTATGTATGCTCCTTGGGTCGAAAACGCGAGAATGCAAAAACTCGACGGCGAAAATGCGAAATCGCGACGGCGAGAGTGCGAGGTAAATCTCGCGTTTTCGCCGTCGCGTTTTCGCATTCTCGCCGTCGAGTTTTCAAATTCTCGCGTTTTCGCTCTTTCGCATTCTCGCGTTTGCGCTCCCTCGCCGTCGCGTTTTCGCATTCTCGCGTTTTCGACCTAAGGTCGACAGAGCGAGAATGCGAGATTTGATACTTGGCCCTAAAGAGCCACCATACTTTTGCTCTCTCGCCGTCGAGTTTTCGCATTCTCGCGTTTTCGCTCTGTCGCAATCTCCTGTTTTCGCTCCCTCGCGGTCGCGTTTTCGCATTCTCGCGTTTTCGACCTAAGGTCGAGAGTGCGATAATACGAGATTTGATACTTGGCCCTAATGAGCCACCATAAAGAGTTGAGAAACAATTTCGAAAATTCTTCTAAATGTATTTTATATCAGCATATTGTAGATCATTTTGAATTGCAGTTGTATCTCACGAAGTCTTTTAAATTTAGAAATGTACTTACTTAGTTTAGGATACAAGCACACGATTTAAGTGTTGTAACTGATAGATACCAAGGTATCCGCAGAGCCCAAAGACTGTGTAATATGTAATAGAAGGGAAGTTGAAGTTGAAACCCATTTTATATTATTATGTCCAGTTTATTCAGAGTTGAGAAGTTTGTACATCAAGCCGTATTTTCATCGCCGCCCTTCTGTATTCAAGTAAACTGAATTAGATGAAAGTAAAAATGTTAAAACTTCAATAAATTTCAGTCAATACCTAATGCATGCTTAGTCCAAAAGAATATCTCTACTCAATAACTGAATTGCGTTAGACAGTATTTGTCAAGTTTCGTTATTTTGCTTGCTTTAGAGAGTGTGTTAATGGTATGAATAATAATTATATCGGTTGTGTTCTCCGCCATCTTGTTCAAATGAATTGTAATGTACGTTTATGTAATATGTAATTCCTATATGGTGTGCTACAATCGGAAATAAACTAAACTAAACTAAAAAAAAACGTCTGTGCTGTATAGGCATGTCCACTCGGGCGTAACATTCGACGGTGACGTCATTCTTGAACTCTCATATATAACATGTAGCATGTCACTAATTTTCTCTCATAACGAGCCAAATACAACTTGTAACATCTTACTAATTTTCTATTAAAACGAGCCAAATACAACGTGTATCATCTTATTTCTGTTATAACAGGTCGTATATAACATGTAAAATTTGAATAATTTTCTATTTTAACAAGTTGTTGTAACATGTATGACATTTGAAAAACGGGCCGTTTATATAACGATTTACATAATATAGCCTTTATTATTTAATCTCATTTGACCGCCGCTATTCAAACTCAACATTAGCCTATATAATAAAGTGCTTAATTTATTTTCATTTGTCAAAAGGTGATTCCAAAAATTTAACATTCTCATCTTGACTTTAAGTTCTAATGGGTATCTTCCCAAATCCCCATAAATCATATAGTTTGGTGTATTAGATCTAACATTTAATATTCTTTTACAAAACTTAAGATGTATTATTTCTAGAGACTTGAGATCTTCGTATCCCCAGATTTTTGCTTCACATAACAGAATCGATTCAACTAGCGAATCGAAAAGTTTGAGTTGCAAATCAACAGGAATTGCCTGACTTCGTATTTTTCTAAAAAATGAAAATATGGACTTTGGTGCTTGTTCGATAAGCTTACGACTAGCAATTACAAAATTTTCGTTCGATTTAAAAGTAACACCTAAATATGTGAAGCAGTCTACAGTTTCTAGTATTTGATCGTTAAGCGTGAAATTATGTCGCCGTTTAGTTTTTCATTTACTAAAGATCATCACCTTAGTTTTCTTTATATTAACTTCAAGCTTCCATAATTTACAATATTCATTAAAATCATTTAGAGCAGCTTGCATACCTTCCGATGTTTCAGAGAAAATAACAGTATCATCCGAGTATACATGTAATAATACAAATACCTCGATAAGAATATGGAGTTTTCTGGTAATCTCATCACTTAAATTCTGAAGGGGAACACTGCCTTTTGACATCATAAATTCTTCTAGGTCATTAAGAAATACGGAAAACAAAAATGGGCAGAGATTTTCCCCTTGCCGGACCCCGACTAAGCAAGGGAAAAAGTCCGAGGTTTCCAAATGGAAGTTTACACAAGATTTACATATTATATATTATTTTGAAATGTTTACATTTTATTCCGCTTTTATTCATTTTCTTCCAGAGTCCAGTTCTCTAGATATTATCAAACGCCTTACGGAAATCCACAAACGTACAATAAAGTTTTTTAACAGCCGATAAACAAAGAGAAATTAACGAATGCATTATAAAAATGTTATCCATTGTAGAGTGTTTTTTTTTCGGAACCCCGCCTGGTTTTTAGATATCAGACCGACTGAGTCGGCGAAAATATTAAGTCTGTTATTGATTGAACATGTAAATTATTTTCCTAGACAGCTTATCAAAGTAATAGCCCTGTAGTTGTCGGGGTCATCGGAATTTCCTTTATTTTGTTTTAAATAGGTTTGATCACATCGATTGTCTAATTTTCGGGTATTAAACCTGTATCAAATATAACATTAAATAGTTTGCAATACATTGATATCATATCGGGTGACGAATTTTTAATATATTCATTTAAAATTTTGTCTACTCCAGGCGCCTTATTATCTTTTAATTGATTGATAGCGCTTTGAAGCTCATCTTCCGATATAATACGATTAAGTATATCGCCGTTTTCGTCATGGGTTGTGTTGTTACCTTCGTTATTTATCTCAAGATCGTTAGCATCGTCGCCATCTTGAATTCTGTTGAGATTTTTAAAATACTGATAAAGGGTCTCTATTGGAATTTCACCTGCTTTTTTCGTACATTGTGAATTCTTGTTTAATGTATTCAAGAACATTTTTTTGTTATTTTTAGAAATCTGCCGTAGTTCTTTCGTGCACTTTTCTTTAAATTTTCTGTAATTGATAAGGAGTCGTTTCCTGTACTCTGTCCCCTTTTTATTCATCAGTGTTTTTGTATACGTTGACTTAACACGTTTATATGCGTTTCTTGCTCTATCATTTTATTAAACCATAACTTACATTATGTTCGTTTTTATAGCGCGATTGTTTTTTTAACTCCAAGTATGTCTTTCGCTGTAGTCGTTAACACGGAGCAAATGTCATTTACTACATCGTTGATTTGGTCACTAGTAATCGAATTATTTCCTGCTAATCTATTCAGAGTGCTGTTGATATCTCGTAGTCTGTCCTGATTGGTCAGACTAAGAATATCAGAGAAAGTATTTGCCTTACAGTGTAGCTTGGTCCCATTTTATATTTTCAGTATTAACATCTTCACGGTTATCTGATAAAGTGTTTATATTAAATGTATTTTGACATTGTAAGCGACAAGAGAATTCTATAGTTTTATGGACGTCCGAGAATAAAGGATCAAAATAACATATTTCAAAGTCGGACACTAATTCAAATGCTTCTGGAGACAACAAAACGTAGTCTACAACACTAGTATTTTTACATGTAGTTACACCAATAAATTTGTCCCCAAAAATACAACCGTTCGCAATAAATACGGAACATCTTTTACATAGTTCAAGCAATTTCGTGCTGTACTTGTTGTATGACAGCTCCAGATACATGAACATGTATGCGTGTTATATAAGCTTTCTCTCTCAGACATACAGAGCATGTGACGTCACTATACATTAAATTCATGGACACATGTCGGTTAGCGAAATATCAATGCAATTAACAACAGATGCTACAATGATAAACTAGTGATATACAGCCAGTAATTTTTCAAGTTTTCGTAGAAATTTGCTGATATTCGATAAAATCTTCACATTACATATGGTAAATAATCCTTACATTTTAATAAGGCTAGGATTGGTACAGTAGTAATTTGGGATGAATAATTGTTTTATCTGCTTAACAGTCGTGTGATCACATTTAAATAAATAATGAAATTCGTCACCGATTTCATTAAAACATAGATTACCTTAGGTATTCCAATCCATCTTCCAGTTTCTATAGGTAAGTGCATATTTGAAGTTCTAAATTTAGAATTAATTTGTCTTTCTTTTGGCTTTAAATTCACAAGATAATTTTCAAACACAAAATTTCTTTTATAGATAAAACAGACAGACCCTCTTGAAGAGCTCTCGGTGTCGTTAAACCGTTTCTAGATGAATTGGCCTTGTAATCTTTGTTTCTCATCATACTTCAAGTAATCTCTATTTAATGTACATAATGTGTGATAAACCCAGATAAAATTCATTCCAGGTTATATATTCTGAACATTCTCTAACCAATTGAAATCCATAGTTCCGTTTGTCTCTAAATTAAACATCAAGTTATACATAGCACTAGACAGATTACTACCAGTTATTAATTGATGCCAAAGCATAATAATTCTTGTTTCAACTTCTATATATAATGGAAAACTCCCGATTTCACCATATACCATGTAGTTTGGTGTACTCTTTTTAATACCTAGTATACGCTTGCGGAACTGCAAATGTAGTTTTTCGATGACACTTAAATTTCCAAAGCCCCATACTACTGTACTTCTACTGAATACAAAAGTATCGGTAATACGAGGGAGTCAAAAAACTTTGAATTGTAGGTCTACTTTCCTGGACTTTTTTTCCATAGCCCAAGTCTCCAAACCGAATCAAAGGCCTTTTTGAAGTCTATACATGTACAAAATAACTTTTTTTCTAAGTGAGAAATAGATGGATGTTAAGACATGAAGAATAAAAATATTATCGGTAGTAGAATGATATTTTCTGAGTCCAGCCTTGGCATAAGGTATTAGATTTATTTGATCAGCCATCTTATTTAATCTGCTATTAAGAATAGATGTAAACACTTTACCAAGACACGAGACAAGGCTTATTGCTCTATAATTATCCAAGTTATCAGGATCACCTTTACGTATATATATTTAATAATCCCTACTTTCCAGGAATCGGGTAGGAATCCTGTATTAAATATGGTATTAAATAATTTATAATATAATGGTTTAAATAATTCTACAGTGACTTTTTGATACTCATTTAAGATTCCATCATAACCCGGAGCTTATTGTTGCTTAAACTAGAAATAGTTTTAGTAATTTCACCACTCAGTAAATCCTCGAATCTTCCACTGTAATAATTTCATTATCACAGATTTCATTAGAGTTATCTCCCTTGTTAAGATCTTTAAAGTAATTGTACATTTCGATTATATTTTTATCATTATTCTGTGCCTTACTAGTTCCGTCAATTTCACCTAGAATATCCCAGAATGATATCCAATATGTTAAATCTTCAAATTATTAGATACCTCCACACGGGTACATCAGAGACGTATATATCTGATATACAAGTCTCTGGGTACTTGTACAGAAATTTCAACTACATATGTATATCAGTAAAGGAAGATGGAAAGTGTATTACAAGTAACATATACATTCTGTAAACTTAAAATTTCGAAATGTAGTACTGTTAAGATTACTTAATTACCAGTACATTCAAAGAATCTCTTTCTTTACATGTTAAATCAATGTTTAATTAATTTGTTTATGCGTTCTGGTTTCTGACTTTAAGCATTGAATGTATAAACATAGAATGTACAACATATATTATGGACTGAAACGGCAAAAATGAAATCATGAATATGCTGATTAATTGAATATGAAATTAAACTACAATATAAATTAAATGTATCAAATTAAAACTGTTCAAGTAACGATAATTGTTTTCATTATTTTATTATATACTTTCATGTGATGAAAACAAAATTACTGGAATTAAACATGTGAAATATATAACTGTTCAATCAATACAAAATATCAAGTTCCAGGGCTAGCGAAGAGCTACAAAACATTGCAAATGACTTCGGCCTTGTAGACCCCTGGAGAGTCAAAAATCCAGATTTAAAATGCTACACCTGGTTTAAAAAGAACCCTATAAAAAATCCATACTAAACTTTAACCTTATTTCTTCCGAGCTGTTAACAAACATAGGTAAAACAGATATGATTCCAGGTTACAAAACTGATCACTCAGCAATCACCTTGCAAATAATAATAGCTGACTTTAAACGCGGTAGGGGATTCTGGAAGTTTAATAACTCCCTCCTGAAAGATACTCTTTATATAAATAAAGTAAAGGAAACCATTCTGAAAACAAAACAAGAATATGCTCTGCCGGTTTATAATATTTCAAATATACCAGAGATAGACCCATCCATGTTTCAGTCATCACTCAATGACCAATTATTTTGAAATGGTTTTACTGAATATACGATCCATGACTATATCTTATTGCTCTAAAAAGAAGAGGAAAAATAGGGAAAGACAGATACAATTGGAAAACCTTATCAGAGTCACTGAAGAATTAATTATAGACAACATTGACCCTAATCATATTCTAGTAGAGATTTTAACTGACCTTAAGTCCGAGTTAGAGGACCTCCGGGAAAATCAAATGAATGGGCTGCTAATAAGAGCGAAGGCTCAGTGGATCGAAAGTGGTGAAAAACCCACAAAATACTTCTGTAACTTAGAAAAACGAAATTATGTTAATAAAAAGATCACAAAAATAATCCAGGGGGATGGTAAAATTATAAACGATCAAGATGATTTGCTGAATGAAATAAAAAAAACTTTTACGTAAATTTATATGCAAGTAAAGATAATGAATTAGAAGAAGTTGATTTGGATATTCTTCTCGGGGATTATGAAGTACCTAAAATAGACAATGAAATTAAATCGTTAGTTAGATCGACCAATTACCATGAAAGAACTAGCTCATTCAGTTAAATGTCTTAAAAATGGCAAAAGTCCTGGCCCAGATGGTTATACAACAGAATTAAATAAGTTCTTTTGGATTGATCTCAAGTTTTTTATTACGAAATCCTTAACTATGGGTATTCAAAAGGGCGAGTTATCACTTACACAAAAACAAGGTGTTGTATCTCTACTACCTAAGGGTAATAAACCTAGAGAACTCCTAAAAAATTGGAGACCAATTTCTCTCCTTAATGTTTCCTATAAAACACTCTCTAATGCAGTTGCTTATCGATTAAAAGATGTTTTAAATAGTATAATGCATGAAAATCAAAGAGTTTTTTTTGAAAGGTAGATTTATTGGTGAAAATGTTAGACAAATTTATGACTTAATGCAATATGCAGAAGAGAAGGAGATACCTGGTTTATTATTATTAATAGATTTCGAAATGGCCTTCGACTCTATTTCATGGAACTTCATAACAAAGGTTTTAACATATTTTAACTTTGGTAATTATTTCAAAAATGTTATCCATACTTTATTTCAAAAGGCATCCTTATGTGTTACACAACATGGTTTTTTCTCTCAATTTTTTAATATTGGTAGAGGATGTAGACAAGGCGATCCGCTGTCACCCTATCTTTTTATTATGTGTGTGGAGATACTTGGCATATTAATAAGAAATGATAAAGACATAAAAGGCATCAAAGTCGGTAATAAAGAATTCAAGTTATCACAGTATGCAGATGATACTGGTCTCACATTAGATGGCTCAGACAAAGCACTCAAGAAAACTTTAGATCTTCTTACTCAATACGCCAAATACTCTGGGTTAAAACCCAACATCGAAAAAACAAAGTGTATATGGTTTGGAACTAAAAAATTAACTACGGATAGGATATGTGCTAATAATAACCTTTTTTGGTCAAATGAACCATTCACTTTCCCAGGAGTGAAATTCAGTCCGAATCTGTCAGAACTTGCTGACTTGAATTACTGTGACAAACTTAAAGAAATTAAATCTCTCATTCACATATGGTCAAAGAGGTGTCTTAGTCCAATAGGTAGAATTACAGTTGTTAAAAGCATCATTCTTTCTAAATTAACACATTTATTTATAAGTATTCGAAGACCTGATAAGGACTTTGTAAAAATCCTAGAAAGACTTATATACAATTTTATATGGGGCAGGAAAAACGACAAAATCTCATGAAACCAGATAGTTCAAAATTACAAAGATGGCGGTCTTAAAATGGTTCAAATTGATGCTTTCATTAAATCCATGAAACCATCCTGGATAAAACGCCTGTTAACAAATGATAATTCATGGACCTACCTTTTTGAAGAAGTGATTGGCGAATCAAAATTTACTATTATTTCATATGGGGCGGACTATTGGAGAAAAAAGTCGAAATCTATTAAAAATCTGTTCTGGAAAGAAGTCCTCGAAAATAAACCTTGTTTTTTGTACCTTCCATGCAACGAAGAAAGTGTTTTGTATCGTCCCTTGTGGCACAATCCAGAAATAAAGATTGATAACAAGACCATACATTTTAAACAATGGTCACGAAAAGGGATATGTTATGTGTATGACTTATGTAATGACCAAGGTAAATTAATTGAAAACTATGAAGAATTTTGCGAAAAATTTTCCTTTTCACCAATACTAACTCAGTTCTATGGCATCAGGAATGCCATTCTGTCTAAATGGCCTTTTCTGAGAAATTATAATTCCACTATTATACTTCCACATTGTCAAAAGTACATTTATCACATCTTAACAAATAAACAACAAGGACTCTCGATATATAATATTTTTATTAAAGATTTAACTACAAATGATAAATACAAAGTCAAATGGTCACTTGAACTTGATATACAACAAAATCAATATTGGTGGGAAAAGATTAACTTTATAATATTTAAGTTAACCTCGGACTCATCACTTCAGTGGTTCCAATACCGAATTACTCACATAATCATTAGCACAAACAAATACCTGCGTATGATAAGTGTAATTAACTCGCCTGTATGCTCATTTTGTAAAGCAAATATAGAATCAATAATCCACTTGTTTTAGGAATGTACTCTTGTTACAAAATTTTGGCAAGAATTCACCACATGGGTAGAAAACAAAACCGGGAAAACTCTTGAGTTTGATTAATTCAGATGTTATCCTTGGGAAAACGGACAACGAAATAAACAACATAAACTTAATTATTGTTTTAGCAAAATTACACATATACAAGCAAAAGTATAAAAATCATCTGCCTGCTCTATTTATATTCAAAATGGAACTAGAAAAACATTACAAAATTGAACAGTACATTCATACGAAAAATATGACTGTCCAAAAATTTGAAAAACGATGGGTTGATTTGAAAGCACTTATAACGTAACAAATCAAAAAAAAGGAAAAACTTGTTATTGTTACTTTTTAGAACTCAACTACTGTTACAGTATGAGTCTGTGCATGTAAGAAGTCTTTATGTATGTCTTTTTTTGTATATCTACATGTATAAAAAGTTTTCTTCTGAATTAATATGGCAATATCCTTACATGAAGTATACCACAAATAGCTAAAGCAACACAATAGAGCATGTTCTATCAGTCACATTACACAATGAGATAATATGAAATCGTGATGAACACATTCATTTTATACGATTGCACGATTTAATGTATTGTGACGAAACTGCATCTGAGGTATACTTCATGTATTGATAAGCGAATTTTTATTAAGCATATGAAAAAATGTAATTGCTGTAATTAAATATACACCAATATTATGTATTGCTACATGTATGCATATGCATGGAAGAAAATAAAAAAATTCCAAAAAAAAAAAAAAAAAACTATCTACACTATTGACAATAGGGATACTGAATATACCTACCTAACTATCTACACTATTGACAACAGGGATTCTGAATACAACTACCTAACTATCTACACTATTGACAACAGGGATTCTGAATATAACTACAAATGTACCTAAATATCTACACTATTGACAACAGGGATTCTGAATACAACTATCTACAATATTGACAACAAGAATACTGAATACAACTACCTAAATATCTACACTATTGACAACAGGAATTCTGAATACAACTACCTAAATATTTACACTATTGACAACAGGAATTCTAAATATACCTACATGTACCTAACTATCTACACTATTGACAACAGGAATACTGAATACAACTACCTAACTATATACACTATTGACAACAGGAATACTGAATACAACTACCTAACTATATACACTATTGACAACAGGAATTCTGAATACCACTACTTAACCTCTATGTATTACCCTTAGTACAATATAAAGTTCTGCTATATCATGTGTGTATATCTTTAACCACACATACAGTTTGTCAGACTACTACTCCCAGTGCTCTCTTATGTATAAGGTTAAGAGCTTACAATATATTAGGAAGGGTATGAAGTTCATGGAATAGATTGGATTGGGAAGGGTTAAAGGTCCATAGCATACATTATGTACATTGTATGGGAAAGTGTATGAAGTCCACAGGGTAATTATAAAGTTCATAAGGTACATTGTATTGGTAAGGGTAAGCAGTTCATCAGGATCATTGTATTGGGAAGTGTATGAATTTAATAGGGTACATTATATTGGTATTAGGAAAGGTGTACAGTTCATACAGGAAATTGTAATGGAAAGAGTATACAGATCAAAGGGTACATTGTATTGGGAAGGAACTGATTAAACCATAAGATATATGAAACATTATGGTGAAACATTATTAGATTAGGTTTTAAATACACATACATTTAGTGCATTAATATCTAATAATGATTCCCTAAACTATGTTACAACGGAACTGACCGTACAGAACGGACCTACAAACTATAGCGGGAGGCCTGGCAAACAGCAAAGTCAACCTTTCCGATAAATGACGTTAGCTCGTGTAATTCTGGTGCTTATGAGTGTCGTGAGATGCCGAACAGTGTCGGTAATAGTCGTCGGAGATCTAATGGTAATCGCGTTACTACCTCACATGTGTGAAGACAGAATGTTGAGCATTTTACATATATAATTGATTGCAATTAACATGTAAATGGCCATTCCAATAAAAAGTTCACATTTCAGGAAAACAGGAGACTGGACAATTGCTACTTGAACTTTATGTCCACCAACATTCATAGTTAGCTTCATGTACTTGTATCAGGAAATAGCGTCGTTACTTTGGAAAATGTCAATGCTTCAGTACTTTCAGTACTTTGATTTCTCCTGGATGCATGTTGAGGGGTTATCTCCCTTCCTTTACCATATGGGGAAGACTTTAAAAATGAACTAATTGACACGTCATCCGGCGCACTATTTTAAGATGTCTCTTTCTAACATATTGTTTACAACAGATTTAACTTTGAAAACGTTTGCTTTCTTTGATAAATGTTTGCTTAGAAAGAAAAATAGTTTCGCTTTCCCCACCGAACCACGTAGTAGGACGTCGACTGAAATATCAAAATATCGTAAAACACCAACAAAACATGTCTAGTAGAGTACATTCAAACAAACAATATACAATATTTTTACATTGACTTCCACAACAAACACATGGTTAGTTATTTATAACATTAACTCTGTATAGGATACAATTCAAACTATGTCATGAATTTTCAAAGTAGAACTGATATTTTTATACGTATTTTTTTAATTTCTGAAATATGAAGTGACCAGTTTGTATCTTCACTAAACATCATATAGAGATCACTAGTATAATACAAACACCTCCAATATCATATTGATACCACCAAAATCGCAAAGAGATGATCGATATCATACATGTATCACTAACATCATACAAAATCCACCAATATCACACTGAGATCAACAATACCATACAGATACCAACAATATCATATACAAACAAATGTTGTACAGAGATCATCAATACCATACATATATCACTAACATGTTACCTACACAGATCACCAATACCATACAAATCTCACCAATACTACAAAGATATCACCAAAATCATACAGATATCATCAATACCATACAGATATCGACAATACCATACAGATATCATCGATACCATACAGATATCGACAATACCATACAGATATCATCAATACAATACAGATATTACCAATACAATACATTAATCATCAATACAATACAGATATCACCAATACAATACATTAATCATCAATACTATACAGATATTACCAATACAATACATTAATCATTAATACCATACAGATATCACCAATACAATACATTAATCATCAATACAGATATTACCAATACAATACATTAATCATCAATACTATACAGATATTACCAATACAATACATATATCATCAATACCATACAGATATCGACAATACCATACAGATATCATCAATACAATACAGATATTACCAATACATAGAGAATAATACATACCTTTTTCCATATCGGACCCAATATTGGCCCCGAGACCCCAATATTGGCCGAAGGCCCGAGGGCCAATATTGGGGTCTCGGGGCCAATATTGGGTCCGATATGGAAAAAGGTATGTTTTATTCAATTTATTGTATTCTTAGTAATAAATCCCAGAACATTAATCAAAACAACAATTACAACTTGACAAGAAAAATCATATTCAAATTTTTAATGTATTGAATTATAAACACTTGATAATATTGAAGTTTTTTAAGTCTTTATGAAGTTCATATCTGTCAAATTTATAATGATTTCTAAATAAGTTCCTTTCCAAAGGTGTTTCTACCATGTCACTGATCAAGGATCAAGAATAAACATTGATTTGAATCAGTCAGAATCACTGTCAATTATCACGTGTTCCGTCGGTATCGATCTTGTCCTGGGGCTGGGGTTCCACTGTTTCCGTGTCAAATATGAATTCCGTGATGTCGTCTGCCAGTCCCGCTTCATCATGGAACGATTGGTTAACATCGGCTTGTACGACCTCTCCTATTGTAAAGTTTAAGTTATCAATTTCCTCGGTTACCATGTGTTCCTTCTCGGCGAGATATTTTAGCTCTGCAATTCGTGCTGCAAGCGAATTTAAAATCTTCTCTCCCATGTCCTCATTCCTTCGTCTACTCGACGCCATGTTGTTTGTTTTGGTTTTCGGACCAACGGGAACACCCCGCTCCGTCTGCGAACGTGGCTGGAGGTCAATGGGCCCCCCTCGCTTTTTCCCCAAAAATAGATCGGCCCAAAAAGTAGAAAACCATTTTGGCATTTTCGATCACATGAAAAAAAAAATGGCGGCCCCCATTTTCATTAAACGGCGAGATTCGCATCACATAACGACATGGTGAAAACGGTAGTTTTTTTGGGATGTCAAAATTTTCCTCTCCGTTTGTATTGTCGTTATTTTCATATTTTCGATCATTAAAAATCGCTGATTACCCCCAAAAAATTTTGTCTAACGCCCAAATGGAAAGTTTTTTTTTATCACGGTTTTCGAGTGTAAAGTAGGGTATTTTTTTTCTAAATCATATTGTTCTCAATTTTCTTAAAATGTTTTCGACAGATCTCACCCTGGATTTTTTTTTTATTTTTTAAATTAATATATTTTGGGTCTGACAGGTCTGTTTAAAATATAGTAAATCAATTATAATACAATGTTACAGGAAGCCAAAGATACTATAACATCATCATTCCTCCCTCTCTTTTGACAGCCACATTTTTATATTGCAAATTTTGCAAAAATCATTCACCTTCTAGATTTTTTTTGTCTATAATTATATGTAAAAACACAAAATTTTTAACCATAATTTGGGGGAAATTTAGATACCTAAATGTTATATTTGATTTTCAAGACTTGTATTTCTTATTGAAAACACCCAAATTTCACTACATAAAAATTTTCTCAAATCAATTCATTATCAGGAATTTTTATGTTTAAATGCATAAAAATTATAAGAATCTGACAAAAGAAATAAAAAACTTGTAAACCGGCCGAGATAAGTTTTTCATAAAAGATTTTTTCCCTTTCTCAACTTGAAAATCAAAAAAAAAGAATGAAGCAATTGGGTCTAGTCTGTTTTCATATTCCCAAAACCAAACCCAGAATATCGTACTGTTCCTCCACGCTGGATTTTTTGGATTTAATTTTTACCAGACCCAAAATATTACTTTTTTCCCCACATTGGATATAGTCGTTTTAATTACACCCCCAGAAATCGTCGTTCTCCCACATGGATTATGTCTGTTTATATTCCCAAAAACCCAAAAAATCTGTACTTTCTCCCACTCTGGTTATGTCTGATTTTTTCCCCAAACCCCAAATATCTTTACTTTTCTCCCACACTGGATTATATCTGATTTATTACACCAACCCAGAAACTGTACTTTTCCCACCGGGATTATAGTCGATTTATATTACCCAACCCAGAATCTTATTTTTCCCCCACACGGATTATGCCTCATCTTTATATGGGGTTAAATATCTACTGCACTTTGATAAAGTTTTTTTTTTTCAATATTAAAAAATTTTTTGCCAATATTATTAATGTATTACTTTTATATTTTTTTTCTCGCTTAACAAAAAAACCATTGCATCCACAAGGCAAATGAACCGGGATGTTTTCTTTGGAAAAAGGGGTTTTTAACTGGAGTTTTTTTTTTCTCCAAAAAGCAAATAAAATTCCATTAAAAATTATTCAAATAAAACAAAACCCGTTAAAAAAGGGTGAATAAAATAGTTTATTTTTATGAGGATAAAAATAATAGTTAACCCAAAAGCATATAAAATTTGGTATATTCATTAATAATTGATAGAGGAAAATTTACTAATGGAAAAAAATTTCCCGGTTCCCCAAACTTTTTCTATCGTGCATTCCCCACATATATGCTCCAAAATTGTTTTTTTCTTATCTTTTGGGTTTTTTCTTTTTGTTTAAAGTTCAGGTTTTGATTTTTTATGATTACATCCAATCACTGTACATACCAGAAAAAAATTTTGATGTGGGGAAAAATTTTGCCTCCTACCTTTTGAAGGAAAGTTGGAATAGCCCTTTATAAAAACTAACTTTGACGAGTCAACTTTTTTGCTTCGCACACTAAAAAAAAGATGTGTACAGGAAAAAAAACACCACAAAAAGGACTACATTTTAACAGTGACATTGATTTTGACACAGTGTTTATCTTGGTCCTAACCAAAACTAAATTTTGTTAAAAAAAAAACTTAAAAAATTCATTAAAAAACCGGGGATAAGGTCTTAACTATTTTTTACAGATATCATATGAATTAAATCACTGATGATATCGCGTCAGTCTATTTTTTTATTTTTTAATTTAAAAAAATTGAATTAGAAAATTGTTCCAAAACACTTACTGTACTTAAAAATTTTTGTTAAATTTTTCACCTATAAATTTAAAATTATAAAGAAAAATCATTATTATTGAGCAATCTAACCGAATAGGGGTTTTTTTAAATCCAAAACCTTAAACTCTTTTTTCAAAACAAAAAGGACATTTTTTATAAAATTTAACAATCTATTTCTTCTGGAGAGGAGTTAAAGGAAAAAATTTAAGTCAATGGAGTAAATGGTAAAAAATCCCGTAGTTAATTCATAAATGGGGATTTGGTTTTAATTGCCATATTACAGCCCCCTGCCAAGTAAAGATTAAAAAATTCTATTACAACTATTTTGATATATTTTTTCATTACAAGAACACCCTTTTTTTTTACTCCCACCCTTTACAAACCAAATAATGTATTTTTTTTTTTTTTTCCACCATTGTCTAAATTTCTCTCTTTCACACTTTCTGTCTCTTGACAATAAAGTGAAATATTTTCAAATTAAAAAATAGGGGAAAACCATTTTGATTAAAAAAGGCAAATTTATTTGTTCTATGTGAAAGATTCTTCTTTGAAAGGTTTGTGGGTCATAGTATTGTGTGGAGGGTGAGGTTTTTAAGATCGCCCCCTGTTGCCCCCCCCCCCCCCCCCCCCCCCCCCCCCCCCCCATCTTTGGTGATTGGATTGGGGGTTCAATATAGTATGCCATATATGCCTGGTAAAAAAAAATTTTGATGGGTTTTTGAGAAAATGCAATGACTTTGGTTTTATGTCAAAATTTCGCTTTTAAAAGAAAAATTTTTAAAAGGGTGGATAAAGGGGGAGGGGTAACAACAGGTACTAAAAGAATACAGGATAGTAATTCACAGTGATGTAATTGTTGGTTGTCTTTGAAGTGAGATGATACATTTTTTGACAAAATTTTTTGTTATATATCTTGTACTGAAAATGAAAAAAAAAAAATAAAAAACACTTGTATTAATTACAAGTAATAAATCCTGGTCAGTGATGTCTTTTTCAAATTTAAAAAAATTTTCTGTAAATTAAAAAGGAGTCACTTTCATCCAAAAATCAGTACCCGAATGATTTTTCCTAATTGACTTAGGGTTTGGTTTTTTTGCTAGTTCATCACCACACATTGGGTTTATCATGCAGGATCTTTTTGGGCGGGTCTCCCTTTTAGTAGTGGGTGACTACCTCACTGAAAACACCAAGGATACCCCGAACAAGCTTGGATAGTTCAATTGGCTCATAACATTAAAAATGTCAATTTCCGAAAACGTGAGAAAATCAACTGGGAACCCCAAAAATTTCAAATTTCCTCGTGCCATGTTAATTTTTTAAAAATAATTTAGATTTAATGTTGCACGAGTGAAGAAGTGCATGTGTGTATTAAGTGGGAATTAAAGGGCAAGGTATTTAAAGTTTTAAAAAAAGGAATTTATTTTTATCCATCTTCGGGGTTTCCCGGCACCAAGTTTCGCCCCCCCCACACAAAACCCCCCATATTGATAAAGAGGAAAAATCAAATTAATCCAAACTATTATTGTTGAATCCTTAATAAACCCCCACAATCTTCAAATAAAAGGTTCAAATGACCAATCACAACAGTTGTTAATGCCCAAAAGATTTTTATTCAAGCTCAAGAAACATACAAATCCTGAAAAAATAAACATAAAAACTGCCCGGAAAAAAAGGAATTGACAATACACCATAGAAATTGTAAATTTAAATCAATTTCAATTTTCAAATTTTTTTATTGCCGGGCCTTGTGGGCCCATAAGTACATAATACAAAAACAAATACATGAAAAAGACAATGAACAGCATGCAACTTTGGGAACGGGTTACTATGTAAAAATCGAATTTATTTTCTTTTGAAAAGAATTTTTCCCGTTACCTATTTTTTTGGGGATTTTGCATAATAATGTATTAATTTAAACATGGGCTTTTTCCCGTATAAATTTTTAGAAAAAATTCCATCATAATAAACACCCCGAAATAACCAACATGGGTTCGGGAAAATTTTGAAATTATTTTTAAAAAAATCCAATTCACAAAAGGTTTTTTTTTTATAAGTTATATTGTTTTAGGTTTCAGAATCAAAGGGTTCTACCCGTGAATTAAAGTAAAAATTAAAAAATTATATAATGCATTCAAAAACGGTTTTAAAGACCAATGAGTAATGTCTAATGTTTAAGATTTTTTTTTATTCTTATTAATCATACCCAAATTTTTTTTTACTCAAGATCCCCAAAATTAAATCAGTCTGCTATTATAAATTTTTCTGGGTGATTAACTAACATTTATGACATTTTTTCGACAAAAGGACTTTTTTGGGGTTTTGTTGATATAAGGAAGCAAAACGCTGTCGATAAAAAATAAAGGGTCTAAAAAAACTAACCCGGCTTAGATTTTTTGACCGGTACAACACAGAGTTCGTAATCTTTACAAACGGTTGATCATAAATAAACACAAACTAAAAAAGAAAAACGTATAAAAATTTATATAACGTTCTCCTTTACATATAAGTGAAAAACTAAAAACCCCATGAAAAGCCTGGGGCAGCCTGTTGTTTACCCTATACACTAAGTTTGCGGTAATTTTGGGCATCGTCCGGGGAATACCTGGACCTCATTTTATGTGTATTCATCACTTAACTCCCACCTACTTCCAACGAGGCGAGGTTTCCGATTGCCGGGGTAAGGTAGAATACACATAAAAATGTTTGGTCCAGTATTCCCCGGACGATGACCAAATTCCCGCGACTATGCTGTCGATGGGGTAAAAACGGCTGCGCCCGGCTATTCCAGCGGTTTTTTAAGTTTTTTCACTTATGTGAAAGTAAGCTTTAAAATTTTTTGACATTTTTTTTTCATTTTAGTTTTTTGGTTATATTTATGACCAAACCCTTTATTGTAAAGTTACAAACTACTGTGTGTGTCCCGGGAATGAAACATCTACAGCCGGGTTTTTTGTTTTATTGATCCTTATTTTTTTTCGACGCATCTTTTCCTTTTAACAACAAAATTACCCAAAAAAAGCCTATTGTCTGCCAAGTCATAAAGTTTGTTAAATCACCCCGAATACACATTAATAAAAGCTAAAGATTTTAATTCGGGTGATGCTTTAGTCAAAAAAATAATGTCTGATATGATTTTCATAAGAATAAAATCAAAACTTAAAAAAATTAGACATACTCTTGAGTCATCAAAACCGTATTTGAAATGCCTTTTATTATATTTTAAAATTTTCATTTTTTCCGGGGCAAACCCTTTATTCTGAACCCATATAAAATATAAATTTATTAAAAAAAAAAAACCTTTAGTGAAGTGATGTTTTAAAAAAAAATTTTGAAATTTTCCCGAACCCATGCCTTGGTAAATTTTTATGGGGTTTATCGTAAGGGAATTCTTTTGAAAAATACACTGGCAAAAGCCCTCAATGTTTAAAAAAAAAAAAATTTATTAATGTCAAAAAACCAAAAAAATATGTACCTGGGGAAATTCATTTCGAACAAAAAAGATTCGATCTTACATATGTACCCTTCTCCCCATGTTTTTATTGCTGTTTCATTGTCATTTTCATGTATTGTGTATTTGTATTATGTACTTATGGGCCACAAGGCCTACGTCAATAAGAAATTGAAATTGAAATTGAGTTAATTACAATTTCTATGGTGTATTGTCAATTCTCAGTTTTTTTTCCTGGCAGTTTTTTATGTTTGATTTGTTTCATGGCACTTGTATGTTTCTGTAGATCTTGATATGAAATCTGTTGGCAATTAACAACTGTTGTGATTGGTCAGTTGAACCATTTACTTTGAAGATTGTGAGGTTATCTAAGAGATTCAACAATAATAGCTTGGATCTAATTTGTACTTTTCACTCATTAGTCAATATGCGTGGGTGTAGTGAGGGGGCGATAACTCTGGTGCCCGGAACACGAAGATGGATAAAATAAATTCCTTTTCTTTAACATTAATACCTTGCACTTAATTTCCTCACTTAAAAACCACACATGCACTTCATTCACTCGTGCAACATTTAAATCCTCAATTATGTTTAAAATTAACACTGGCACGAGGAAATTGAAAAGTTTGGGTTACCAGTGTGATTGTTCTCACAGTTTTCTGGAATATGACACTTTAATTGATTATGAGACATCAATTGACATCTATCCAAGCATATGTTCAGGCATCTCTTCGCAAGCCAAGGCTTCTGATTACGTGTACACTACACGAACCCTTGGCAGATATAGTTGTGTTCAAACCGTCGTGCCCCTGGAATGGAATCCCAGGGCACCCAATCAAATCGCGTTTTACATCCAGTCTTGGTTTCACATAAACCAACAATTGCGGCGTCCATGCAGAGCTACATTGTCGACTCATGTATGTATTTTTTTCAAATACAGGACGTACAATCATTGGGAACATTCGCAGTGATTGATCAAATATAGAATCATTGATCACATATCTCATCAAAATGACACAACCTCCATGTCGTTGTAAACATCACCGATGAAGTAAATCGGTAACGTTCGTTTTGATTGGTCGAAAACTTCATGTGTAAAGGTAGTAATTCGAATCTCCGCTAGAGGGCCAGAACTGACGACTATACCGCCAAGGGTTCATGGAGTGTACGTAATCAGAAGCCTTGGCTAGCGAAGATGATGTCAGGTATCCTGTGTGTTATTCAGTGAGTAGTCAACAACTTCTACAAGGAGACCCAGCCTCAAATGTCCTGCATGACTGAACCATATTGTTGTGATGAAACTAGCAAACAACCAACCTAAGTTCAACTTAGGACAATGCACTTGCAGTACATGTATTCTAATGGATGAAAGTGACATGCCATTTATTTATCAAGCAAGTTTTTAATTGAATAAGACATCAGCTGACCAGAATTATACTTGTACATGTATCAAATACCACTATAGTACATTTGTATTATA
>NW_022980029.1:0-37500 GCF_902652985.1 Pecten maximus | reverse complement strand
AACATTTGTTTTTCATTCATGGAACACATATTACCTATTACCTTTTGCCATCAAAGTACCGTCCTTTTGTTTAGCAAGTAGTCGTGATGTTTTCAACAGCTTGCGCTGGTGATGCATACACTATGTGTATACATCTACATGCACATGTACCAGGATGGTAGACGGACTCTACAACAATATTTCGTTTTTAGTTTCAGAGCGTTTACAATTCCCGAATATACATTTCTTCTATTTTTCTAGTCCTAGAGGTAGCCTCGACAAAGTCAGAGCAAATTACACAAAGTTCTTCCAAAAAAATATTTAGATAACTTATTTAATTAAATATCGGTATTTACTTTCATTCCTAATAATTATTGCATAAATTTCGACAAAAATATGGTAACTAGATGTTTTGCAAAATGTTAATCGTCGTATATCTGTTACAATTGCTCCACACGTTTAAATAATTAGATTCTGCGCTCCTTATTTTATAACGACCACGATATCTATCGCACATGTACCGTTCCAATCGCCCATCGTAAGCACATTTTCCTGCACGATCCGTATCGCACATATCGCATATCGTCCAGACTTCGTGTAGACATCGTGCAGACATCGCGCATCATGGAACATACTGTATACTCCTATCAATATATGACAATTACAAATGATCGGATTTTTCTTTAGTAACGGCCGTATATAACATGTTACATCTCACTAATTTTCTTTAGTAACGGGCCGTATAAAACATGTTAAAATTTAATATTTTTTCTATTATATCGGGCCGTATATAACATGTTACATCTCACTAATTTTCTTTAGTAACGGGCCGTATATAACATGTTACATCTCACTAATTTTCTTTAGTAACGGGCCGTATATAACATGTAATATCTCATTAATTTTCTTTAGTAAGCTCTATTATAACGGGCCGCATACAACATGTTAGATCTCACTAATTTTCTTTAGTAACGGGCCGTATATAACATGTAATATTTGAATAACGCTCTATTATAACGGGCCGTATACAACATGTAACATCTCACTAATTTTCTTTAGTAACGGGCCGTATATAACATGTAATATTTAATATGTTTTCTTTTATATCGGGCCGTATAAACATGTAATATCTCATTAATTTTCTCTAGTAAGCTCTATTATAACGGGCCGCATACAACATTATTATTATTATTATTATTATTATTATTTCTTTATTTCCTCCAAATTGAAGAGTTACAAAAAGAAATATACATTGTTGTCAAAAATAAACATACATGTATCAATTATTTACAGAGATGACCGGGTAAATGAATACATAATGAAATAGTTAAATAACTACATAATGAAATATAACATGTAATATTTGAATAATGCTCTTTTATAACGGGCCGTATATAACATAATATTTCAATAATGCTCTTTTATAACGGGCCGTATATAACATAATATTTCAATAATGCTCTTTTATAACGGGCCTCATATAACAAGTAATATGTAATATTTTTTTTCTATTATAACGGGCCGTATACAACATGTAACATCTCACTAATTTTCTTTAGTAACGGGCCGTATATAACATGTAATATTTCAATAATGCTCTTTTATAACGGGCCTCATATAACAAGTAATATGTAATTTTTTTTCTATTATATCGGGCCGTATACAACATGTAACAATTTTCACTAATTTTCTTTAGTAACGGGCCGTATATAACATGTAATATTTGAATAACGCTCTATTATAACGGGCCGCATACAACATGTAAGATCTCACTAATTTTCTTCAGTAACGGGCCGTATAAAACATGTAATATATAATATTTGTTTCTATTATATCGGGCCGTATACAACATGTAACATCTCATTAATTTTCTTTAGTAACGGGCCGTATATAACATGTTAAAATTTAATATTTTTTTCTATTATATCGGGCCGTATACAACATGTAACATCTCACTAATTTTCTTTAAAAACGTATCGTATACAACATGTAATATTTAATATTTTTTTCTATTATATCGGGCCGTATACAACATATAACATCCCATTAATTTTCTTTAGTAACGGGCCATATATAACATGTAATATTTCAATAATGCTCTATTATAACGGGCCGTATACAACATGTAACATCTCACTAATTTTCTTTAGTAACGGGCCGTATATAACATGTAATATTTGAATAATGCTCTATTATAACGGGCCGTATACAACATATAACATCCCATTAATTTTCTTTAGTAACGGGCCGTATATAACATGTAATATTTCAATAATGCTCTATTATAACGGGCCGTATACAACATATAACATCCCATTAATTTTCTTTAGTAACGGGCCGTATATAACATGTAATATTTCAATAATGCTCTATTATAACGGGCCGTATACAACATGTAAAATCTCATTAATTTTCTATATTTTAAGGGGCCGTATGTATACATTAGGTAACATTTGAATATTATTTACTTTTATAACGGGCCGTATACAACATGTTACATCTCACTAATTTTCTTTAGTCATGGGCCGTATATAACATGTAATATTTGAATACAACATGTAACATCTCACTAAATTTCTATTGTAACGGGGCATATATAACATGTAACTTCTTACACATTTTCCGTAGTCACGGGCCGTATACAACATGTAACATCTCATTAAATTTCTATTGTAACGGGCCGTATATACATGTAACATGTACCATTTCAATAATTTTATATCATAACGGACCGTTTATAACATACGACTTGCATCACCCTGTTCATAAGCCTTTATTACGAGGACATGGGTTGTTGCATACCAATAAATACTTCGATTGTAATACTTCTGATGATATAAGTTTAAAATGCAATTCATTCATGATGTGAAATAAATACTTGAGAATTTGAATTCTTACTAGCCAAAACAGCAATGTATACGTTGCAAATCCACTTGATGATACCGCTATTTGTGAATTTCGGATACATTTTCGAAATTTACAAAACTTGTCCATGGAAATTATGAACTCCCAGAACAGACTCAGAAAGTAAATTTTCAACATTCAATGTATGTATGTAAATGGCTGACTAATTATTTTATAGGCAATCATTTGCAATACGAATTTCAATTGCTTGTAGGGAAAACGAAACTCGATGGATTCAAATGTAAATAATGTGTTTTATTTAAACAAAATATACTCCCTATAGTATAAGCGAAATTCTTAACAAATCTCAATCTAAATATTCGGAACATTTTTGACGTGCTTGGAAACCACAAGCAATTTTCGGCGCATGCCGATTAGAACACCCGAAAGTAGACACCTGTGGTGCAGTGACAGGTGTGACGACCGTGTGGACCGTAATTTCACACCTGGTTATTGTTAAGCGGTATACTAACCCACTCACAGTCGAGTACACGTAATTGTTCGAACATGTTTTTATATCTTTAAAAGTCCTGTTTGAACTTGCGACACACAAGTGGGAAGTAAAATCACAAGTATCTCAATCCCTTATATAGCGATGGCGAGTGGGCTATGGCTGTACACTACAATAAATGCAAATACACTTTAGTTCCTTTAATCCTCGTCATAGTGTGTGCTGTCTGCCTCTACAACAGACTGCGGTTAACTATTCTATATGAGGGATGAAATTCTAAATGTAATTCATGTAACAAAATTCACAGTGTGAATTTCAAACAGACTCAGTTATATTCAGTTGCAAAGGTGAAGTTGTGCTTCAATGATAAAATGTTGAGAGCGAACTCATGGGTTGTAGGACACTTCCACCATTTGATTTTTAAGCTAACTATCAATGGTAATTTAGTGCACTGAATCGTGTTAAGATGTTTCGATTCATTGGAATAGTTACTCGTATATAAACTATTCATATAATTGTTGCTAAGCACTTTACATAATTTCACTGACAACAATTGTAGGTACAATGTACATGTATATATGCATAATTCTCAAGCATTTAATCGTCGGTAAGCCATGAGACCATTTAAAAGAAGTCTTCGTCTGTAATACGTTGTATGTTCCGACACTGGTTTCCATACGGTAGGGATTTAGTCTATTGTAGATCATGATGAAATACAATAAATTGCTTTTTTACTTTTTGAATGAAGTGTCTTTCATGACTAAAAGAGGGTTATGTATATAATACAATGCATATGATTAATGAATCTCTGGTATATACGTCTCTGATGTAGGTGTGTGTAGTCTTGTCTCACAAACCAGAGTATCCAGTATTGTTGTATTGTTGGTATGTTCATTTGAATATTGATTTGGGAATAAAATGGCACATCAAATTGACGACGCAGTTTTCTTTTTCATAGTAATAAGTAAGAAATGGCAAACACATAACAAATATACATCTATTGATGGATGTTCCTTTTTATTTGAGCTACAAAAGAAATGAGGTACATGAATAGAATATTACAATATCCTTATCGTGTGTCCAAACCACGCCTATAATTTAACCGGTCGCAAGTACATGGTTCGTATACAGTACAGTGTCAATACAGACACAGGCATTCCGTCAAGTCTAACATTTCGTATTTTCATATATACAATCGACCTGCGGGAATCCGTCTAGGAACGGGTTTCCGTAACGTTATTTGTACTCACCAGTCTGGGAATTCAAATTTCGAATACGGAACTCTATCTAGGGAACAGAATGTAATTTCATAAGTAAAATTCCCGCAGTAATTCGGACGATTTTTCTCACCTCGTGGGTCAGTCATCCGTGTCGACAGGTGAACAGCTAGCTCGCTTGACACACCGAGTAGTCATAGCAACCGCTGCGAGGTCTTAACCCCAGGCATTTACCTATGTAGCTCAGTTTTTGTAACGGTATTTTGCTTCCCATTAATTAAAAGATCATAGACAGGTCTTTTTTTCAAACGTAAAGCAGGTGATAACTATGATATCAACAAATGTTCATCCGTAGTTAGTACGTAAGAATCCATAAACAAACATACATGATGTACATTGTACGTAACCATAGTTAACGAAATTTAGATATTGTTTAAATAGAAGGTGTTTCACAAAGCCACCGGCTCGTAACGACGACGCATTGCAAGATTTTATACTATAACACAGTATCAACTGGTATGATAGTTATTTCATACATGGCAACTTTTATTTAAACACGCCGTTTATTTTGTTTTTCAACTTCCGCAACATAAATACATCAATGCAATGCTGTACATGTGAATTACCTAAAATAATTCATTAGAGTTACTTTGAGATTTATGAGAGATTGTTTACAAGTGTAATTATTATGTTACGTTCTGCTAAAAGAATATTTCACAAAAAACTATTACCAGTCTCTGGAGAGTAAAGCATCTTAACGGAACAATTGCATGCACGAGTTAAATTATAGCACAGGACTTTGTCATAAATTTTATCAACCGCTTTGCTTTTGAAATAATCATGGTTATGCGGCTTGGGGACAATTACTTGATTATTAACGTAAATGTTTGCTACACTATAAGTTGGAATATTAGTTACAAAATGTCCTCACTTACTTAAAGTATAGGACATCAAGTCACATATACCTCATCCTAAATTTAGTCTACACTAACGACATGGGAAATAAGACTGACATATATGTTCCTGCATTTGAAACATTACAATTTTTTTTGCAGACTCGATATAGTTATATAACATTTCAAATACAATTTCTTGTGATAAGGGTATACAGTACTTATCAGGGAAAGCATCGTAGATTTACTTCATTGTGAATTTTGCCGAGGTCAACTCGGACTGCTAAGAGTATAACATTTCGAAAAGGACACAAACACAATATGAAACATCTATTTTTTTCTAACAGACCGGATAAAATGCATTGTATTTACATGCACATGAACTATATAAATGCGTGCTCTGCTTCGTGAGAACTTTGAAGATATGTTCAAACAGCACGAATCATTCTTCCGCCAGTGAAACGGAAGGGAAGTAACTCTTATATATCGGGAGGACATCCTGCCTTCGGCCGTGATTAGAAGACGCGGTAAAGTAAGCATAACTTCAAAAAATAAGCTAGCCACGCTATCTAGCGTTCCTCGACGGATCGCGCTGTTCCGTGGACATACACGGCATCCGGCGGGCCACGATATCCAGTGTTCCTCGACGGGCCGCGCTGTTGCGTGGACACCCACGGTATCTGCCGATCCATCACGAATCGCGGAATCACGTGGACACTTTGCCCACGCATGTCCACTAGTGGACATTGCGTGGGCAGTCCACCGTGGGCGCGTGGAAACCGCAAAGTCCACGTAAGCTGTAGTGTAACATAGTCCAGGCTCTCTAGGGGTGTATAAGACCTCATGCAGGGATTGTTTTTACAAAATGATTGTGTTTAAAGAAGTCCCTTAGGGTGGGGAAAGACCCTTGGGCCTATTTCTACATCAGAATTGTGTTGATCCCTTAACTACAAAAAAGTGCTCCCGTTTCCTTTATGACGATTACACTTGTCGCAGTAAACATGCTTTTGTTCCTTTGTGACGACTCAAATTGTCAGAAAACATTTTGAAAGACGTTGATACTACTCGCTGGTTCAGCATAGTTATACGTAATAATTGACACGGAAGGTATGTTTTTAACAAATAATAAGCATTGTAAATATTTTTTTGATTATTTTTTTTTACGTACCAGAAGCATTTTCATTTGGAAAGATTGTCTAATTCAAAGAATCAGTGGTTAATGCTGGGTTGTTTACATAGGTAACAAAATTGCGGCCTCAAATTTACGTTAATTTTTTGTGCGGGTTATGAGATGGACAGCAACCACTTATGCAAAATCCAAAAACTAATAGGCCTGTAATGCTCAAATGAATCTACAGCAACATTGAAGTTGATCAGTAGGTCATGTATGCAGATACTTTAATGAAAGCTATATAATACTAATAAAGGTATTCATGTGAATTTTCTAGTCCTTCATTCCAGCATCTAATACCAGGACTCTAGACACGTCTTTTAAACACTTTTGACAATTCATTGTTTAAAGAGTTAAGCCTGTTTGACCTGTGACCTTGAATGTAGCTAAGTGCTTTATAATCCTAGAATGCTACAGACACAATATCAAGTACCTGAGCCTGTTGGTCATTGCTGCGAAGAAGTCATTTAATGAGTTTAGTAAATTTGCCCTTCATCCAAGCATGATACAGGCCTTAAATATCAAGTCCCTTGGCCTCATGGTTATTGAAAAGAATTGTGTTTAAATATTTTAGCCTATTTGGCCCGTGACCTTGACTATAACTTGAACAGACTTGGAAGCCCTTCACCCTAGCATGCCACAGAACCAGTATCAAGTCTCTGTGCCTCAAGGTTATTGAAGAACTTATTAAAGGAAGAACTTGTTTTAAAGAAAAAGTTGACAACAGACGGCAGAAGAAGAAGATTTGGTTTGTTTTTGTTTAACGTCCTATTAACAGTCAGGGTCATTTAAGGACATGCCAGGTTTCGGAGGTGGAGGAAAGCCGGAGTGCCCGGAGAAAAACCACTGGCCTACGGTCAGTACCTGGCAACTGCCCCACGTAGGTTTCGAACTCGCAACCCAGAGGTGGAGGGCTAGTGTTAAAGTGTCAGGACACCTTAACCACTCGGCCACCGCGGCCCCTTCAGAAGAAGAAGAAGAAGATATATACTATACTTGTAGACTTTACCTTTATTTAGATTGGCTGCTTTCCTTTCATCATTAATTTTAAAGGTTATTTCATCATCAATGCTGCCCTCTTCACTGGTGTTGTCATCTTCCCCAGAATCGTTATCATATATATAGTCCACATCCTTATCGCTGTAATCAATCTCACTGTTACTGCTAGTTTCTTCACATCTGACCTGAAAACATGGACATAGTCATTTACATTTCTTGCCAAGGGTTCAAACTCTTGTCCTGGGCATGATATATCACTGAGATTATTTAATATGATCTTTATTATTAGGTAAATTTCAATACGAAGGATGAAACGGAAGAGGTGATAAATTAAAGTTTAATCGACATATTGGAGCATTGAGGGCACAGATCCACTCAACTTTAAACGGTTTTTGACATATGCTCCGGAAATCGTGACTGTACCGTGAACAAATTAATACAGCCATTGAATGCCATACAGTGTTATGAACTATCTTCAATGGAAATATTCACATCACTTTAAGAGTGGCTACATGACATGCTATAAATATCATCATTATCTACAAAATCAATATCTGATTTTCTTATAGTTTGAGGAAAACAAAAGTATCCAACTCATTAAATACTTAAAACAAGAGGCCCATGGACCTTAAGTCATCTGAATCTAAAGACCATTGTACTAGTACAGTGGCGCTGTTGGCCATAGCGTCCATCTTGGACTTCAGACCAACCAGAAAAATAAAAACACTTGGTCAGGACCATCTTAGAATCATTGTAGCCAAGATTCAGCTGAATGCCACAGGTGGAACTTGAGAAGAAGTTTGAAATAGGTGTTGTTCAGGAAAACCATGATTGTGCATTCATGTTACAAAATGGCTGTCGTGGCTACCAGTCTGAAAAATAACAACACTTTGTTGGCTTCACTTCCTTAACATCCTCACCAATTTCCAGCTCAATGGCACCAGAGGAACTGGAGAAGTTTAAAATGTGTTTTTGAAGATGGCGGCCATCTTGGATTTCGGACCGACCCGAAAAATATCAACACTTGGTAAGGACTGCATTTCGGGATCATTCCAGGCGAGTTTAAGCTCAATCCCACCATGTGCCATGGAACTTGAGAAGAAGTTTGAAATAGGTGTTGTTCAGGAAAACCATGATTGTACAATCACGGATCAGACTCAAAATCTAATTCAATGGCACAACCAGGAACCAAAGGAAACTTACATGTGAATTTTGAGGAATGTATTTTCTTCTCAAGAAATAGTGATAACACTTGTAAACTTACTGAAGATGCTGAATGAAGTTTCTGTGTAGTACTGTATGAAGTGTTCTCACTATCCTCATCTTCTTCAGCAGTATCGGAGTCCTGAAAGAAATCAAATATATATGATGTTACTGTGAAAAACAACAATTCAATTATATGAAATGTTTTTTAATCTGTTTTAATAATTTGCCTAGTGTCTGCAATAACAGAACATTCTAAAGAACTTCTCATCTTGCGATCTGCATGTCTTATATTACTCTAGATCTATTGCTCATAATATATTGAATACATGGAACAGAGATCTAAGAAAGTCTTGGTACCCGCAATTGAACTTTTCTCTAATTTCATGATCTGATAACAAGGAGAACATGCATATGAAATCTAAGATCTAATCTGAGATATTATTAAAGAGAAGACTTTTTAAAGAAAAAGCAATGCTAACTTCAACGGTCAGACTTCTGGATCAGACTCAAAATTGAATGGGCACTGTACAGGGCTTTTTCTGAGGGCTGTTGAGGCTGTTACATAGAATAGAATGCGGAATGCTGATCAGTTGGAAAATGCATGATTGAATGAAAAATAATTGATTTAACCAGACATTTATGTTATGTATCAGAATGAAGACATCGCTAATTGTGTGCGTTTAAAATTGATCAACTTGTTTTACTGTTCCACAAAAAAATTTCTTACCGACCGCTAATTTCAATGGTGGCGGCTATTATCAAAGACGACTACCGCTATGTTATACCAGAGTGATTAAATGATGTGGCTTCTAAATACACCATTTATCTTTCAATTAGGCCTGATTATTAATTAACCCTATGATTGGGACTAGACAAAACTCGATATCGTAATCCCTATTGTCAGTCAGAACGTTTGTTGGAGAGGTGAAATCTTGCTGCAGGGGTCACAACAAACCCCTGTCCAGTGGTTAGTACAGGTAGATTTTTGTTTGAATCATGAGATGTCAATTACCCACAAATATCATAGCTAACGGGCCATGAAAAAAGTTTGAAAACTTTAATTTGTAAAATTTTGAATCATACATACAAAATGTAGGCTCGTTAGTAGCGGTATATATAGTGAGATAATTTGGGACAAAGAAAAAAGTTTGATACAGATATAAAATTGAATCAAACAAGTTTGAATACTTTTCAATAGCTATAACAAACTTTAATTCAATATTCATGATTGCCCATCTGATGCCCATTTCCTTTGCTGATTAGTTACAAGAGGCCCAGGGGCCTTAACGGTCATCCGACTCTAAATTAAAGAAAATTTATAGTATTGTAGCTTGCATTCTTTGTAGCAGGTTTAGTGGCACTGTTGGCCATGGTGGCCATCTTAGATTTCTGACTGACCCAATAAATAACAACACTTGGCCAGAACCATCTCAGGATCATTTCTGATAAGATAGAGCTGAATCCCACTGGTGGAATTTGAGAAGAAGTTTGAAATAGGCATTGTTCAGGAAAACCAGGATTGCACAATCATGTTACAAAATGGCCACCATGGCTGCCAAGTCAATGATTTTACTAGGCCGAAAAATAACAACACTTTGTTGGCCCTCCTTCCTTAACATCCTCACCAATTTCCAGCTCAATGGCACCAGTGGAACTGGAGAAGAAATTTAAAATGTGTTTTTCAAGATTGCGGCCATCTTGGATTTCTGGCCAACCCGAAAAATAACAACACTTGGTTGGGATCATATCAGAATCATTTCAGGCAATTTTCAGCTCAATAGCACAGGTGGTATGTGAGAAGAAGTTTAAAATGTGTTTTTCAAAATGGCGGCTATGGCGGCCATCTTGGATTTCGAACCCACTCGAAAAATAATAACACTTGGTCAGGATCATATCAGGATCATTTCAGGCAAGTTTCAGCTCAATAGCACTGGTGGAACTTGAGAAGAAGTTTAAAATGAGTTTTTCAAGGTGGCGGCCACGGCGGGCATCTTGGATTTCTGACTGACCCGAAAAATAACAACACTTGGTCGGGATCATATCAGGATCATTTCAGGCAAGTTTCAGCTCAACAGTACAGGTGGAATGAGAGAAGAAGTTTAAAATCTGTTTTCAAAATGGCGACTATGGCGGCCATCTTGGATTTCGGACCGACTCGAAAAATAACAACACTTGGTCAGGACCATCTCAGGATCATTTCAGGCAAGTTTCAGCTTAATCTCACTGGTGGAACTTGAGAAGAAGTTTAAAATGAGTTTTTCAAGGTGAGACTTTTACCATGAATGATGGCAATCCCCATATATACAAAACTTGCAGGGTAGATCCTCTGTTTATACAGAATTGATTTCCTTTTGAATTCAATGAGGAGATTTCAGATACAAAATGATTAGATGGATGGTCACAGGGAGATTACAGTATTCTCTTACTGTTCAAAGATTGTAATGCTAGATAAGTGGGTAATATGTGTTAATTACCATGTTTGTGATTTTCCTTGCTAATTTGTTTCCCTTTGAAGTCATTGTTTCTCTTGAGCTACTCTTTTCTTTTGCTGAACCTGTAACAATACCAAGTGAATCAAAACAACAACAAATTGAGGCCCTGTCATCAAAATTAGTTCTGTTCCAGAAACAAATTGCCATGTAGTAGCAAATGTTCATTATTTAAACATTGAATACTTTAAAATTGCAACATTATATAATATAATACAACTAGAACTGTAAGCAAATGTCTAACTATAATACTCCTGCCCCCTCATCTTATTTGCAACCATGGCAACCAAATGACATTCATTGTTTGCGAAAATAGCAGTGTTGTCAATTCTGACCAATCATAATCCTCCATTGTTTCCATAGTAACGGTTCTAGAAACACCTGATGTGTAAGATAAAAGTCTTTAAAAAATTATCTACTTGACCAATGCAAGGTTGAATAAAACTGATTGGATTGCATGGTGAGTAGCTGGTATTTTTAATATAAGTGACCAACATTTCTAGCAAAAACAAGAATTATATACACAACATTACATTTTCTTTGCTAATAATGCTCCAGACCAAATTTCAACAAAATCCATTAAGGCAATAAGGACTAAGAAGGATTACAGTACCTCAATTTCCCCTCTTGGGCCCAGCCCCCTTCAGTCCCCAGGGAAGCCACAGCCTCTATTTAAACGTCAGATCTCGATCCTTGCCCAATAATGCCAAATTTCATTAAATTCCATTCCAGCTTTCAGGACTAGTAGGGATTTCAAGAGTTTACCTCAGTTTCCCCTATTGGTCCCCAACCTTCCTGCCCCAGGGAGCCACACCTTCCATTTATACAATTTTTGATCTCCTTTGCCCAATCATGCTCCAAACCACATTTTATCAAAATCCATTCAGGACTTATATAGTGGATTTAAAGGATTTACCTCAATTTCCCCTCCTGACATATAACAGAATGCTAAACTTTTGCTTGAAACAACGAATTTCATTGAATTGAAAACATTAAAAACATTTCTCCAGGTCTAATTTTTGCAATGTTAAATGAACAAAAATTGCTTCTCTTCTATGTTTTTTAACAAAATTAACCTGAGAACTAACTAAAGTAATTTCATTGCAGGACATATAAGAATAATAATCTGCATTTACTTACATGGTGGTCGATCCAGATTCTCAAAGAATTTCCCCACTTTGGTGACTTCTTGAATAGCCAATGGACATTGGTATACATGCCTGTTGATCTCTTCAGAGTGACCCATGTGTTTGTAGAACAAATCTCTTTCACTATCAGGAACATCTAATGCAGCATACAAAGTTGCTGCTCTGTGGCGTACTGATGTTGCATTTATATGTGATTGAATGTTGGCCCTTTTACATACATTGTCTACAGCATGCCATCCTTTTATGTGCTTTTCAGATGACATCATATTAGGGAAAACAAAAATGTTGTTTGGGTGAACTCCAACAGCAGTCCTGGTTGCCTCATCTACAAGTACATTAAGTCCTTGAATGCAGTCATTTGGTATAAGGAGTGGAACCATATGTTTCATGTTCTTGCCTGATTGATATGCGATTTTGTACTTTCCTAACAACTGCTTTTCAACAGGATCATTAATCGCTTGCACTGCTTTGTCTGCAATCCAAACACCTTTATCAGCATCTTCCCATTCTTTTAACAATAGACGACTGGGTTCTCCTCCTCTACGGGCATTAAATAATGTGAGACGACAAACAAGAATATCTCGAAGGCTTTTGAATTCTTCCTTTGTAACAAGCAAATATGGCCCCAGCAATCTTTTCTGCTCATCCATTATGAAATTCCTTAATTTTAAGATATCGTCTTCATTTGGTAAATGCTTTGGTTTTCGAAGATCAGTCTGTCGAGCTTTAACATTTGCATATTGCGCATCACTAAATACTGCAGTCCAAAAGTGTTGAAGAACTGTTACGAAGTTATCAACTTCTCTTGCTTTTTCATCTTCTTTCTTTATCAAGTATTCCCCCTTCAACACCTTTGCTGCCCTCTTCAACAGAAACCCTATTCCCGTCTTCAGACCAAATTTTGTTGAACCATTCTCCTTTGTTGTTACATTTGTTATAGCCTCTTGAAGAAAATGAAAATGATCTCTTGACAGCATATCAACACTTGTTGTAATGTTTTGTTTACCTTTTTCAGCCAGTGACTTGAACTCCAAAAACAGATGTGCAAATCTTCTCATATCTGACATAACACTATCTCTTAATTCTACTTTTTTCTCTTGTCTTGATCTTATTTTCACATAATTCTGGAACCCCAACAGTTTTATAAAATTGTCAGTTCTGCATAAATTTCCAACTTCATCTCTACGGAATTTTGACAACACCTCATCTCTATATTGAATGCTGCCTGTATCTGCTATCAGACTCAACGGAATAGACACAGGGTCCTTAGTAGTTGATTCAGCTTCCATACAGTTATGTTTGTGTTTATGAATGGTATTTGATGCAAAAAAACCATTACATAGTGAACAAAGTGAAATGTCACATCCATCTTCTCCTTGTCTTCTTTCTCTTATAAGTTTTTTTTTCAGTTCTTCCTTACTTAAATCTGATTTCTTCATAATGTCTTTGTTAGCCTTCAAAATACCCTCTTTCTTCATTTGATCAAAAGCTTGATTTTGCAAGTGTTTTGGTAAATTCAAGATTGATGTGATTCTGTCTTCATGGAAATGTTTGGTCTTAAGATGCCTCGTTAATTTGGACTGTTTCATTCCACAAAAAAGGCAAGGTCTATGGGGTTTAGGCCTTTTTGTTTGTCCTTTTTTACCTGAATATGAACAAAATACAATTTAAACACTTACATTTAGGTAGGGGTGTATTAATCATATCTGGAAGGAATGACTATTTGGTAGGATGTTTATGGTGTGTACTGTAAATCACTTTTATTTCGCACAGGGTTTATTTTCGCATTAATTCGCAAGGAGAGTCAAACGCTAATTCATATCCCTCGCGAATACTTATATAGGAATAACAAGAATAAGTGGCGTCCATTTTGAATCTATCATAATCTTTAGTTGGTGAGCAGACATTGCCATTAAAGAGTTTTAGACACAAAAAGGTTAAAGTTGTCTATAGGTTGGTTTTCTGAAAAGCCAGTCAAATTACCCTCACACTCCTGGGGTTTTGTATATACTAGCTGAGATACAGGGCACAGCATGGGCCCATCTGGACAACTGACCTATATGCAAAATTTCATTCTGATAACGAGGTTGGTCAGCCTCCTACGTCACAGCAGTGAACATACGTAAACACCCAAATGTGTGTCGCATTAAATCACTATTTACACACTATCTACCAAAGGTTTTGTGATGTGGGAATACTTTACATTAATATATTGGGTTACTCCAGTGATGATCCCGTTATTCATTAAACAACTGTATTGAATTCAACTTTATTCCATAAGTTTTACAACTTATTGGATAAAATAGTATATAACATTAATGGACAAAGGCATCCACTCTTACATGATTTATAATTCAATAAGCTAATTTGTCAGATTTGTTACAGGGAAACAGAGAAATAATCATTAAAAATGAATATATTCTAATAAAATCTTATAAAAAATCTTTCCTTTAGTTTATTTGCTAGTGATAAATATTTTCCTTAATTGTTAAGTTCTTTTATATTTTCTTCTTTGAGTAACTGAATACGTTTAAACATACTATAGTATTTAAAATGATATGTTTTAATCAAATCAATACGAATGTCTGCGTAACATTTTCACCACATCAAATTCATTTCCTTCATAACCTTCATAAAACCCATGTAAATGTATCGTCTCAGATAAAAAAATCAGTTTTGTGATTACGTACTATCTAATTAAATTACATCAGGATGGGACAACTGTATTTCAAACTACTGCATTTTTATCAAATCTTTATCTTGCAAAATTAAGAAATGGATATTTTTATGTTAATATTACGTCAGGAAAGGGTAAAACATGTTCTTAAAAGTGTACAAAATCTTATCAAATTATGCCAAAAATAAAATGGTTAACAAGGATAGGAAAATTAATCACCGTAAAAAGACTGCACAAGTGAGATCATTCTGTCACCTCACTGTATAGTAGACCAGAGATGTATATATCACATATGTGATATTTACATCTCTGAGTAAACCAGTATAGTGTATATGCCGTTGTTTAGTTTTTAAAATAAAAAAAAAAAAAAGATGACATGTGATATTAGTAAATTACCAAGGTTGTGATATTGTCCGCTGGTCTACTATTTCGATTATACAATTACAGACATGAGGTGTGGAAAGAAAATCTAAACATGTAAGATGATAAAATCAGGACATTCACTGTCATTGCTTTCATTGTTTACAAAATAATATTGGGCTCTTTGAAGTTTCCCTTATAAATGCATATAACAAGGCAGATTCTAGCCTAGTGATACTGGTGAGGTGAACCAGATGACGCGTTGGACCACGTGACCACCTAGCTCATTAAAATTTTTCAGCCAGCAGCAATATCCCCCTACTGGCCTAAAATAGATAAACAGCTTTGTAAGGCGAGGTGACGCGTTGGACCACGTGACCACCTAGCTCATTAAAATTTTTCAGCCAGCAGCAATATCCCCCTACTGGCCTAAAATAGATAAACAGCTTTGTAAGGCGAGGTAAAACCTGTGTCAGACAACATTTATGGGGTCGGGCTAACAGAAAATGGAAAAATACCCTATGTGTCCAAAACCCTTTAAGTAATATTATAATGATAGATTATATACATATTTCAGAGTGTAATTTTATATCACAAAACACTAAAATTTCACACACAAAAACCCCGCTGAACACTTATATTGTAATAATGCAGAAAAACTATATATGAACGGGCGTGATACTTGTACATGGATATCACATGACTTTTCTAGTACCGTCACATGACTCTTACACACAAAATGGCTACCAACATGGAAATATCGCCAACCTGTTAACGTCATTCCCGAATTTAGAGTCATTTTGAGGTCAGAATTCACGAAATTAAGTATTCGCCAATACGTCAAATGAGGCGAGTTCGCGAAATTAAGTACTCGCGAAATATAAGTGATTTACAGTATATACTTACCTATCTGGTTGTCAGGATTTAGAGTCTTGGAATATGGATCGGCATACTGTTATTGCTTTGTTTATGTTATTTTTCAAACAGAAGATAAATGGTAATGGGTTTTGTTACTTTAAAGGGTGAACGAGAAGGGGGAGGGGGTTGCACATTTTAGTTGGTGCATTGTATATTTGAGATGGTGCATATATATAAGAATGTATCAATGTACCTTTTTAAGGGCTTTATCATTAATATCTTAAGGTTTGGTTAACACGTCTATTCTGACCCCAATGGAAAACAAGTGGCCCATGGGTCTTCACGGTGGTCTGACTTTATAGACCCTTGTACAATTATATTATACATACTCAGTAGCAAGTATAGTAGCACTGTTAGTTTTGGTGTATGTTGTATATTGACTCAAAAACTAATAAAACTAGGTCACTTTGTTTATACAACATAATACCAACTTTGCCCATGGGTGCAATAATGCTCCTGACCAAATTTCATCAAAATCAAAAACTGAACTAAATATTGTGGAAATGTGTGCATATTTAACTTCTCCACAAGATAAGGTAACACTCAAGAAATAAATTACTAGGTTTTCCAGGGGTTTCTTTGCCGTTTTTCTATTAGAAAGAGGTAGATCTCAGAAATAAACAGTACATGGTAGAATAGAAATAATCAACGATGATTCGTGTATTGTTGCAGGATATACAACGAGGACGAGGATATTTTGCAATTAAATTAATAACGAAGGCCGCAGGCCTGAGTTATCAATTAAAATTGCATAATATCCAAGTCCGAGTTTAATGAATTAATTTAATTGTAGACATATATAACAAATGGTCAGGGTCTATTAAGTTTTCCGAAATGGGGAGGTAAAATCTACCTGTCATGGATTACACACATCTACAATGTATAAGGATTATTGCTGGTTAGTTTAGTTAAAATCATATTGCCTTTACTTGACAAGGACTTATAATACAAGTACAATCAATGATTATGAAAGCTCACTGGCAGCAACAATCACATTCTAATGAATGTATCAACCAAATTAGATATTAGAAATTAGAAGGGCATGACATGGACGCCGGGGTGACAGAATTAGCTCTTGGTTACTTGTAACTGGTGAGCTAAAAATAGAAACTGTTACATAAGTTCCCAAATGCCTCCATTATTTAATGCATATAGATGCAAATGACGGGTCAATATGGCAAAGAAAGCATAGGTAAATGTTAACAACATATAAAGCTGGACAAAAAGTGATTGCAACAAGAGGGCCATGACCCTTAATGGTCATTTGAAAACTGAACCATCATATAAAGAAAGCAAAATTACAGCAAAGTTCCCCTATGCTAATGGACTCTATAGATCTCCTCTATTTTGTACACAAAATTAATAAACAAACACTTTTACATAATATACTGAAACGAAAAAGAAACGCAACATGGAAAATTGTGATTAATTTTGTATTAAATATACATATCTGTATAAAAATCGCGGAAATAAACATGCACCCTGCCTAACACCCATACCAATCTTCAAAATCACCCCAAGTGTGACTAGAGACCTATGCACTTCCGGCGCGGTAAAAACATCAAAAACCGTGCCTGTACAAACATATGCGTTCTTTTTTCATTCAAACCAGTATCAATTCATCACTAACATTGAGCCACATCATCGCCAATACTTTTGCAAACAATAATTCCTTTTACAATTATGCCACGGTTATCAAAGGTTGATAGAGGACGTGCTATAGCGATGCTTCTGGCAGGGAACACGCAACTTCACGTCGCTCGACAATTCAGAGTTCACAAATCGACTATTAGTCGATTAGTTTCACGTCTTAACGCAACAGGAAGAGTCGATGACCAGCCGAGATCAGGACGTCCACGCGTAACGTCGCGACGTCAAGACCGGGTTCTTAGGTTGGCACACCTGCGTAACAGGAGATTAACGGCCGCTGAAACGGCAAGGAATACGATTGGTAATCATAACCGTCGAATTCATCCCCAAACAGTGATCAACAGACTGCGTGAGGCTAATTTGCGTGCAAGGCGACAGTACGTTGGTTTACCACTAACACCGCAACGTCGAGCACGTCGTATGCAATGGGCAACGGCACATATGCCCAGACGTTTTCCTATGAGACGTTGGAGGTCTATGCTCTTCACCGATGAATCTCGATTCACGTTATTTCGAGCAGATGGCCGTCAACGTGTGTACCGGCGTCGAGGCGAACGTTTTGCTGACGCCTGTGTTTTGGAACACGACCGATTTGGGGGTGGATCAGTTATGGTTTGGGCGGGAATCTCCCATGGTTTGAAGACGCCTTTGGTGATAGTCAATGGGAATTTAACGGCCGTACGCTATCGGGATGAGATCCTTAGGCCCCATGTTGTGCCGTTTGTTAGGCAGCATCATCTAACCTTTCAGCAAGATAACGCGAGACCACACGTTGCAAGAGTCTGTAGAGACTTTCTTGCGACACAGAACATTGTTCCTATAGATTGGCCTCCATATAGCCCCGACCTGTCCCCAATCGAGCATTTGTGGGATGAATTAGACAGAAGAATTCGAAATCGCCGTAACCCCCCAAATACCCTCCCTCAGTTAGCAAATGCACTCGTCCAAGAATGGAATAACATTCCAATACGGAAAGTCAATGCCCTGATGAACTCAATGCAACAAAGAATTAGAGATGTGATAACTGTTCGAGGAGGACACACACGATATTAGGGCACGGTTTCAAAACTGCTGCCATTTCAACTTGGATTCACGTAGGGTACTACCAATCATGACCTTCTAGCAAAGTGACCTGTTCTTAAAAATCTCTAAACATTTAAAGGATGTTACATCAATATTCAATATTAACTATTACATATGAAATTTAAACATAATGCTCACAAGTATTATTTTATTAAACCTACAATTTGAAGTTGCGTTTCTTTTTCGTTTCAGTATATATCTTACCAAATCTGCTTCCACTGTTCTTGACATTGGTATTTTGCCTGCTAGGTCCTGCTTGATTCTCATGATGCTGTTGTTCCATTGGTTCTTCAAAGCTTTCAGTATCTGTCAGATAGAGGTGATAATCAAAATCTTATTCAACCAGATATCTAATTTTAGACAACAGGCCTATAGGCCTTAATGGTCATTTGAAAACTGAACCATCATATGAAGAAAGCAAAATTACAGCAAAGTTCCCCATGTTAATGGACTCTAGATCTCCTCTATTTTGTACACAAAATCAATAAACAAACACTTTTACATAATATATCTTACCAAATCTGCTTCCACTGTTCTTGACATTGGTATTTTGCCTGCTAGGTCCTGCTTGATTCTCATGATGCTGTTGTTCCATTGGTTCTTCAAAGCTTTCAGTATCTGTCAGATAGAAGTGATAATCAAAATCTTATTCAACCAGATATCTAATTTTAGACAACAGGCCTATAGGCCTTAATGGTCATTTGAAAACTGAACCATCATATAAAGAAAACAAAATTACAGCAAAGTTCCCCTATGTTAATGGACTCTAGATCTCCTCTATTTTGTACACAAAATTAATATACAAACACTTTTCTATAATATATCTTACCAAATCTGCTTCCACTGTTCTTGACATTGGTATTTTGCCTGCTAGGTCCTGCTTGATTCTCATGATGCTGTTGTTCCATTGGTTCTTCAAAGCTTTCAGTATCTGTCAGATAGAGGTGATAATCAAAATCTTATTCAACCAGATATCTAATTTTAGACAACAGGCCTATGGGCCTTAATGGTCATCCGACGTTAAGACCCTTGTATTATTGTATCATACATGTTCAGTAGCAAGTATATGTAGTGGCACTTTTGGCCATGGCATCCAGCTTGGATTTTGGACTGACTAGAAAAATAACAACAGGCCCAAAGGGCTTACATGGGCAAACATGAAAATAGTGTTCATGTTATATTTGTTAATTTCTAACAATGCTACATTATATTTGTATTATTATGGGGTTAAGATATCAACTACTTCAAAGATATAACCTAGAAAGGAAGTCAAGACTCAACATGATTGTGTTTAAAGAAACCTATAAAGACCCCTCAGCTTATTTTTACATCAGGATTGTGTTCATCTCTTGATCTTAATAGTTTAAAAAATGCAATATGTCATTTATAGCAATATAGTCAAATTGATCCCTTTGGCCCCGCTCTTGAGGCCTTGAGGCTACACTTCTGGCACAATTTCCTAATTGTTCACTTGTTCTGCCATATCCTTACCCTGCTGAGGTTGCAGCTCATTTGATTCGACCAAGTTTTCCACATCCGACTGGTAGACAGTAGGAGATGAAACCTCTGAAGCCACATGTTCAGGTAGATGTTTTTTCATATTTGTTTCTGATTCTTTGATAAGGCGATTCATTGCATTTTCTGGAATAATTTTTATTCCAAGGTCTTCTGCATGACGGACCGGCAGATCACAACTTTGAGTTAATGGAATTGCTTCATATCCAAGCTTTTCAATCAGACTCTGTAAATACAGTAATCAATTATTTAAGTACATGATACACTTTCTGTGCATTTTAACTTTATAAGTCCACGGCATCCAACATGGATGGCACCCAACATAGATGGAACGTACCCAACAGGGATGATTTACATGTAGCTGATGTTGTCTTTTCTTAAATTTCCCCTTCAAATTTATGTTCTATGTACAGAATAGTGAATGAATCATGATGTAATTTTGAGCATGTATTACCTCAAATAGTTCAGTGATCATGAAAAAAACTCCCACATTAAAGATATATTACAAACATTTCCCTATGTGGTTTAAACCAAATTTGGACCAAATCCTGTCAATCATGAAGAAGAATTATTTTAAAGAATTTGCTATGTTTTCATTACTGCATGGACTCCACCCCTACAATTCTAGTAGTGCCGCACCCTTCAATTATACCGGGCCTTCTTCACACAGCAAGCAATATATAGATTCAATTTTATCGAAATCCATTCTGTTGTTCAGGAAAAGTAGCAATTTTAAAGGATTTACAAATATATATATCTGTATATTATATTTGCCTCTCCCCTCCAGCCCCATTGACGTCACGTCTGTCATTTATAAAACATTGCATCTCCTAAATAATGCTCCAATCCAAATTTGATGAAATGATTAACCTATATTTCCCCTATTGACCCCCATCTCTCCATCCCCGGAGAATGGACCACGGTGGCAAAGTGGTTAAGGTGTCCCTACACTTTATCACTAGCCATCAAACTCGCAAGCCATGTGAGGTAGTTGCCTGGTACTGACCATAGAAGGCTGGGGTTTTTTCTCTCGGTACTCCGGCTTTCCTTCAACTTCAAAACCTGGCACGACCTTAAATGACCCTAGCTGTTAATAGGACGTTAAGTAAAACAAAACAAAACCCCCAGGGGAGCCGCACCCTCCACTTATACAACATGGTATCTCCTTTGCATAATAACTAATGTTCCACACCAATTATTTTATTAAAATTGATTCAGTCATTCAGGAATTCATTCATTTCATACATGAAATAGCATTTTAAGGATTTACCTACATTTCCCCTTTTCAGGCCAGTCCCCTCAAGTCCAGGGGAGAAGCATTCTCCATTTATACATGTATTTGATTTCATTTGAACAATAATCCTCCTGACAAAATTTGATAAAAATACATTCGATGGTTAAGAATGAGAATGTTCTGAAGGAATTCCCTCTATTTCCCCTTGAGATCAGTTGAGCTAAAACTGACCAACAACAGACAAATTTCATAGCAAATGCTTACTTATCCTTTGTACCAAGTGAGCTATATCAAAATCATAATTATGTCCTTAATCAAAATATACTGGTAACTGAACTGTCAAAGTTTCCATTATATATTAATTACTTACCAATGACAATCTTTCAATATTCACATAACAGGAACGTACACTGGGAGTGCCTATAACAAAGAGATTTTCATGATTTCAATTACACAAAGGATTTACAGGGCCAGTCTTAAGTAAGGTGAATCTTTATTGAATTTTTCACTTGTTTTACATACATTTTTATGGCTTGGTCAAATGACAACAATTTTTATAACCCTATGCAATGACAAATGTTATTATAATGAAATACAATAAAAAAAAAAAAAAAAAAGTAAAAATAAAAAACAACAAAATAATTATCTATTTCAACAAGCATACTGAGTATTGCTAAAGCAATACATGCCTATTTAACCCGCATCCGCTAACTATTAGAGTCCTTTACAAAAGTCTGAAGTTTGATTCAAATTCCTTAAGGAATGAAGTCTCTGGAGCACTGAAAAATAATTTCAAAAAATTGTTATGGTGACCTTGACCCAACAACCCAAAACTCATATTTGTCTGAGATATTATGCTTTATATATTAAATTGTTGAGATATTATCACCCTTTGCATAAATTTTGTGAAGTTTAATCAAAATCCTTCCAAGGAATGAAGATGCTTTTATATAGTGGGCTGAGAAGGATTTTATGAAAATAATAATGTTGACCTTATGACCTTGACCCAACAACAAAACTCAAACTTGTACAATCTTTATGACTGTGTGAAGTCTGATCAAACTCTCTCAAGGAATAAAGCCACTAGAACATTAATAATCAATAAAAGGTCTTCTAGAAATTCCAGTAATGGTGATCTTTTGTCCAAGATATTATAGTACTTTGTAAGTGAGTGAAGATTAAGATCCCTCAAGGTATGAAGCATCTAGAAAGTTTTGTTATTTTGAGAAGTTTGATGAAATTCCATTAAGAAAAGAAGGGGCTAAAGTGCTGACAAAGATTTTCTGAAATAGTAAGTGATTTTGACCTTGACTCATACACCCTGAAATTCAGACTTATCTGAGAAATCATGGTCTCTTGTAAGTGTGTGAAGTTTGATTAAAATTCCCCAAGGAATGAAGAAGCCACTAAACCATTGAATAGGGATTTTTGAAAATAGTAATGCAGGTGAACTTGACCTTAACCCAAAAACCTTGAAACTCAAACCTGCCGAGATATTATGGTTTCTTTATCGTTGTGTGAAGTTTAATCAAAATACCTCAAGGAATGAACCTACTAAGAAGGGGATTAAAAATATAATAACAACCTATCTTCCAAATCTAAATATTTACCTGTTCCGTTTTTGACAGTATTTCCTTTTAGGGAACTCTGATGATTTGAATTTCCATCACCAATTTGAAGTTCAGAGCTTTGTTCATGCATGTTATTGTCATGGGACCTCTGATATGGTTCACTTTGAATATTGTCGTTTCTCTTTTCGCCTTTTTTAACATCAGTGTTATGTCCATGTTTAATGGTATTCTTCAAATTTTTATCTTGGTCTTTTGGCTGAATGTGATATTCTTTATCACATTTTTGAAACTCAATGTTTGGTGTAATGCTTTGTTCAGGATAATTGGTATCCTTCAAAATTTCATAAGTATGGCCGTCTCCATCAACAGCTCTGACAGAAACCTTCTTCATCTGATTAGCCTTCTTTCGTTTCTTCCAGATATTCTTAGGTTTCATTTCCCTACAGTTTAAACGTTCTCTCATCGCTCTGGCTTTGCATTTCCTTACTTTTGGCAAACAATCCTCTACTTCATCTGCTTGTATGATTTTGCACGTTTTGACATGGCTTACAACTTCCTTTTTGAAGTCCGGTCCAGGCTTAGATCTACAGACATCTTTACATCTTCTGGAAGATGTGCCCCTAGACTTTAAATCACCAGGTGTCAGTGATAGGAAGTTATCAGATCGTTTCTGAACACCGTGACATTTGGATGTAGTCATATGTTTATCTTCTTTTTGACAACTTTCTCCATCACTTTCTGCAATCTTTGATTTCCTTTGCGATATTTTGGTGCATTCACCTTGAAATAAAGTTAAGATTTCATTAATCATTCACAAATGCTTAACAGTAACTTAGAATAGAAGCTAAGTTTAAAAAAAAAAACATCATCTGGATACACACAATCGTTGAATTTCTTAAAGGGAGGATGTCAGATCTATGGATTCTTTGCTTATAGGCTTACTTTTATAACTATTATTGATGTCAAATCATAAGGTCCAACTGACATATAAATTATAAGCAGCTATAAGGAATAAAAAACAGAGGCCCATGGGCCTTAACTGTCATCTGACTAAACTACATATATATATTGGTTATTGTGTATAGAAAGGGGTGCTATGGGCCTAAATCGCTGATTGGCATGGAGTTTTTGGCTGAGAATAATCTTAAAAGGAGGTCAAGGTTATCCTTATATCAAGTCCCTGGGCCTCTTGGTTAAAGAGAAGAAGTAGTTTGTAGATTTTAGCCTTTTTGACCTGTGACCTTGAAAGTAGGTCAATGTCATCCATCTGAACATAATTGGTAGGGCTGCATGTATCCATGCATGCTACAGGCCCTTCGGGTCAGATGACCTAACAAGACCCCAGAGGGATCTTGGCGCCCACCATTGAATGATCTTTATAGGTTCCATCTCGGACAGATCTTTTCTCTATTTTTCCCTTCCTCTTACTAATCTGTGTAAATTAAGGAACAATCCCTCCAGTACTTTTCAAACAAGGGGAACCTATATATTAAATTTGAAATTTAGCAATAACGGCTGTCTGTCAGCCATGTTGCTTTTAAATTGGTCACAAAATACAATATGAGGGACCGAGGGGAACCAACATATGAAATTTGAGAAAGATCCCTTCAGTAACCTAGTAAAATAATGATAAACTTTAATTGTCAAAATCCAAGATGGCTGCCTGCAGCTTTTGGCCATTTTGTTTTCCGATTGGTCCCAAAATGCAATATGTGTAACTACGGACCAAGGACAACCTACGCCCATCATCTTATGATGGTGGGCTAAAAATATAAAGAGCATCTGAAAATAGTACCATTGTAATCTATGTTAACCTGGCCCTGAAACTCTATGTATGCCAATTACTAGACTATATAATCAGACAATATCTTTTTGAAATTTTGAAAAAAAATGATTTAAGGACTGATGAGCTTTGGCCATTATACAAAACCTGTGCACCTGGCTTGTAACATTTATGCATGGCAATTACAATTTCCTCCAAAAACACCTGCATACACGGCTAAACATGGTCCATCATATTTCTGTGTACTGTCATATATACTGTCATTTAAATTTGTTATATATGTGTGGAGAAGTAGTCTGGACAAGATTATGATTCATATAGTTTTCACTTCATTACCATGCTAACCAATTCGAAGAACACCTATTGTTTTGGGAAATAGTACTATTGTATAATCAATTCCTCAAAACCATTATACAGCTTATTTCAGCTTACAATATCTCAGTTTTGGCCAATCTTACGTTTCCGTCAATGAATTTTCAAGTCCTTCATTTCAAAATACTACTTGCCTAAGATCAGGTCTCTAAGCTATCAAGAAGTCATTGTTTAAGGATTTAAGCTTATTTGATCCTTGTGAAATTGAATGTAGGCCAAGGTCATTCTTTTGAACAAACTTGGTAGGCTTTCAACCCTGCATGCTACAGGACCATCAGGTCTCTGTGCCTCATGTTTATTGAGAAGTTGATTAAAGGAAGAAGTTTACAGCAGATGGATGGACAGACAGGTGTCAGACCCTGCACCACGATAAAAGCTCACTAACTTTCATGCTGTACCAAATGATTATGGTATCATGTAATGGAAAACAATTGAATATCAAGTGAGTTCCTAAGATGGCGACATATATTATTTGCTTGACCATACCAAGAGTCCCAATGGGCCAGGATATATCACTTGATTCTAAGCAACTTTGAATTTGATCTAGGTCATTTCTACAGCTGTATGCTGTTATCACTTTATTCAAATATTAAAGTAGGCCAGGTCTATTCATGTCAATGAATTTTCAAGTCCTTCATTTCAAAATACTACTTGCCTAAGATCAGGTCTCTAAGCTATCTATACTTACACCTAGATTCACATATTGGCAGCAATGGTCATAATATGTCAAGGGTCATAACTTCAGTAAAAATTAATGAAACTTGATTAAGAAATCATTCTTTGAAGATTTAAGCCTATTGGTTTTTGAGAAGTTGCTTACAGATATTTGATTTTAGCTGATTTGACCCCTTTAATCTTGAATGGGCCTCTTGGTTTAATTCAGAAAAATTACTTTTTTTACCCTCTGACCTTGATATAATCTCAAAGTCAATGATTTCAACGAACTTGGCAGCCCTTTTCCCAGCATAATACAGACCCCATATAAACTCCTTGGGCCTCTTGGTTAAGAAGTTGCTAAATATTTTTAGCTTTTTTGACCCCTTTGACCTTGAATGTAGGTCAAGGTCATTTATTTCAAGTTTAATCTCTTTGTAACCCTTCAACCGAGTAAGCTACAGACCCAATATCATCTCCCTGGGCCTCTTGGTTATTGAGAAGAAGTCATTAAAAATATGTTAGCCTATTTGACTCCTTTGACCTTGAATGTAGGTCAAGATCATTCACTTGATCAAACTTAATAGCCCTTTGCCCCCCAGCATGCTACAGGCCCAATATCATCTCCTTGGGCCTCCTGCTTATTGAGAAATCATTTAAATATTTAGCATATTTGACCCTTATGACCTTCAACAAATGTCAAGGTCACCCATTTGAACTCATTCGGTAGCCCAGAACATCAAAATGTTGCAAACATGATAGATCCCTTTTGTATTTCATGAGAAATAGGGCAACACTTTGTAATCAACAAAAGTTAGGCCAGGGCAATGGCTAATTTATAACTCTTTATTCCTAATTATAGAGTACACTGAAATATACTTACGCAGATTTCCTCTAAACTTTGATTCCTCCTGAAAGAAAATTAAATCAATTCTTTGTAGATGTATGTTTCAAACCTATAGCAATATCTTGTGTTGCATTTGAAGAAAATATTTTAAAAGATTGAGGCCTACTATCACTCATCACCTAGATATTTTATAACACATACAGATGTTTTTCGCATCATCTGAAGCAAAATTTCAAAGGTTTATATCAATTACCCCCATTGGGCTCCTGGGAGCCTCTAACATGACAAGGGTCAAACTCACTGTTTATACAAATCATCTCCACCCAATCAACCATTCATACCTGTGTAGTTGAAACCGAAGGGCAACTTTAAATGATGAGATGTATTATATGTTGCAAATATGAGAAACCTTAGGTTTCGATACAACAACACAAAAATTAGCTCACATTTTTATATACAGAATATACAGAGCCTGGGTCGGGTAGCATTAAGGTTATGGTCCAGATAAGTAAAATCATCAAAGGGCAATAACTCCACAAATAAGGGGGTAAGGGGCATAATTTTGGTATGTGACATTCCGGCTCATCTAGATGTATATTTGTGTTAAGTATGGAGAGCTCAACACCATGTGTGCCCAAAGTAAAATAATCAAAGGGGAATAACTCCACAAATAAGGGGGTAAGGGGCATGATTTTGGTATGCGACACTCCGTCTCATCAAGATATATATGTGTGTTAAGTATGGAGAGCCTGGGTCACATAGTATTGGAGTTATGGTCTGGACAAGTAAAACTAGAACTGTCGCCAGGATGGCTGACCAATACCCCCGCAATCTGCACGAGTCAATGGTGAATTGGAACTGATAATTAGAGGCCAACTAAGATAACCCAGTAATATAGTGACCAGTTGCCAAAGCAACCATAATTTTGAGAAAAAGAAATTGGCATGCACTTCTACACATGGTCCTCTATATTTGTGTGAAGTTTCATTGAAATCGGCCCTTCGGTTTAGGAGGAGTTGTCCGGACAAACGTTATGGCTCTTATCAAAAACCTGTTTATAGTGACTGGACAAACTTAAAGTTATGGTTCTTATAAGAAAACCTGTTTATAGTGACCAGTTGCCATAGCAACCATAATTTTGAGAAAAAGAAAGTGGCATGCACATCTACACATGATCATTAATATGTTTGTGAAGTTTCATTAGAATCGGCCCAGCGGTTCAGGAGGAGTTGTCGGGACAAATTGTGTCTACAGGCGGACGACCGGACAGACAACCTGATTCCAGTATACCCCCCCCCCCCCCCCTAACTTCGTTGCGGGGGTATAATCATCAAAGGGGAATAACTCCGCAAATACGGGGGTAAGGGGCATAATTTTGGTATGCGACACTCCGGCTCATCAAGATGTAAGTTTGTGTCAAGCATGGAGAGCCTGGGTTGAGTAGTATTGGAGTTATGGTCCGGACAAGTAAAAACATCAAAGGGGAATAACTCCACAAATATGGGGGTAAGGGGCATGATTTTGGTATGTGACACTCTGGCTCATCAAGATGTATATTTGAGTTATGGTCTGGACACCATATGTCCCCACCTACCCGCCCGCCCGCCCGCCAACATGATAACATAATACGTCCCGTCTTTCGACGGGAGTATAAAAATTACCTCTATTTTCTCTATTGGGCCCCGCTCCTTTGGCCCCTTTGGGGATCAGAGTCAACATTTATGCAAAATCTGTTCCCTTCCCACAAGGATGTTTCTGACCAAATTTGGTCAAAATCCAACAAGAACTTTTTGACAAGAAGTGATTTGAACCAAATGTTGGCAGACAACAGATGGACAACGGACTCCGAGCCATGGCATAAGCTAACATCTGTTTTGTATCCAATAACATGGTAAAAAAAATACCACCCTCCCTCATTTACATTGTATTTCTTTAATAATTGGCCTGAGAACCAACAAATTAATATATGGTCAAATGAATTTTTAAGTATAATTTCCAAATTTTCCCTAATTGGCCCCACCTCCTGGTGGTGATCTCCAGGGTTTGCACCATCTTTAATTATATTTCTTTTCTGCAAACTTAAACTTTATGGTATGAGTAAGCAGGACAATAATACAATTTTATGCATATACATGTATATATGACCAAATCTGTCTATAAAGACCGTCCAAGAGGAGTCAGAAAAATGGTCACTAAAGACAGGTTGCCTTTATAGACAGGTCAAAATTATCATACCAACCAGTTTACATGAGACTGCCATAAATAACTTATTAAACAGGGCATTTGTTTAGTAGGTCAGTTAGTTTTAACATTTTCAGAAGTAAAATAAATGCATACACTTTTTATATAAATCTTTTTTTAATATAAATTTGAAAGGGTTAAATCTTTATTCAAAAGACTTTTCCATTAAAAACCCAAGAAAAAAAATATGATTTTCAGGAGTCCAAGACAAAGCTTAAATCAAAATGGTCTAGGACTTGATATTTGACTGGATATTTGTTGCAGTTTACGACTCTTTATTAGTATATATATATACTGACTAATTAAAGATGGCGGCAGTACAAACACTAGTTCCGACACCTACAATTAAGAAAGGCATTATTGGCTTTCATGTGAGTAAATCTTGTTGACGGATATTACCAGTGTTTGTTCTTAAAGTGATGTATCCTAGTTGTAATCATAAAATTAACTAACAGTGTAGGGGTCTTTTGTTTATATAATCAGGCCAGGGTGGATGTGTCTGAATTTTCCAGGGATTTTATGAGGGATGACTGCCGAGAGCAGAAGATGTACGACAGAAATTGGTCACTATAGAAAACAAACAAGTGACCATCGTTCCAAAGTCACAAGTCGTTAGTCACATCAGACAGGTGGTCGCTATACAGAGGGTCGTTATATAGTAAAATCTCACAGGGAATCTTAAAATCGGTCTTTAAAAACAGGCGGTCGTTAGAGCAGGTTTGACTATATATATACAAATGTATTGTGTTTTCACCTTTTTTCTCCATGGAAGATCAGAAACACCATAATCATAGCGCAGTTCATCCCCAACAGCTATATCTTTTTTGGCATACAGACACAGGTGCGGCCGGTCACCATATAGCTCTTGCTTTATGATGCAGTTCTGACATTCTCCAATTCCATCATTAACATATCTGCAGATCCGTTTTGAAAAAGTAGCATCAACACTGAATTAAAAAAACACAATCAAATTTACAAATAAATTCTAAGTATATCTAATATAAGTCGGTGATTACATCTACACGCAATGATGTGAAACTAATGACAAGTATGAGCACATTTCCCATTCAAGTATAAGATTTCAACGGTGTTGAAAAGTCTTACTTTTCATGCTTCATGCACAGCTCTTTGATAAAATGAAAGTTGTACTTCTTTTGTATAACATCAAATACATAAAGAAATTTATATTAAAATTATATATTTATACTATCACATTAGAATCTGAGAGACTATAACAATTCAGTTTTAGGATATGAGCTACACTAGTACTAAAATAGTATATATAAGGAACATTTTGTAAGTCGACTCATTTTCCACAAATTGTACATGTGTACCCATTGTTTGAAATACATGAAAAACACAAGTTACATGCATGAGTGTTCCAACATCTATACATTATTACACCAAATTTAAGATAAAAACATTGTTTAATCTGGCCACAAATAATGTATACCGATATCACAGCACTTTTCATATTTCTTAGGTAATCGAATGGGGCTGAAGTGAGTCACTATAGTGTTCACACTATCTCCACTTTTTGTATTTTCGATCAAAATATGAAAATCATTCCGGTACACTTCAAAACTAGAAAATTCTCAATTATGTTGTGCTTGAGACTTGGGACTAATTTGTTTTATGTATACACACAAAACCATATGCTTACCAGTATCGCTTGTTTTTCCAATTCAAGAAGAATATGAAACTGCCAAACTTCAGAGGATATGCATTTTCTCTTGTTTTACCTTCCTGGTACGGAATGAATTCTCCATGATATTCCAATAAAAAATCTCCTTTTCTGAATTTCCTTGTGGCAAAAACACCTTTCCCTTAAAGAAAAATATGAAATCACTTGGAATGACTGATAACATTCACTTTCTGGCTCGCCTGGCTCTTTCAAGTCTTGGAAGTTTCAGGAAAAAACTGCCACATTTTGTCCTGTGCCAGTTTTGGCAGTATAGTCGTATGACAGTATAATAAGGTGGTTATGTATGACTGTCATATACCTACTGCATCTACAATGATAAGCATAATATACATCTGAAACAAATGCTGCATCACACATACCTTTTTAAGGACTATGCATTTAAAAATTACATCCATAAACTATATTTGTAACAAGACATCCTAGAGCAAGGGTCGATATTAAGGCTATACTGTCCGCTTGTCAAGTAATTGCTGTCAGACTATGGTAATCATAGCATAGTGTACAATAATGGATTGGTTTGTTTGGTTTGTTTTGTTTAAAGTCCTATTAACAGCCAGGGTCATTTAAGGACGTGCCAGCTGGTTTTGGAGGTGGAGGAAAGACGGAGTACACGGAGAAAAACCACAGGCGTACAGTCAGTACCTGGCAACTGCCCCACGTAGGTTTCGAACTCGCAACCTAGAGGTGGAGGGCTAGTGATAAAGTGTCGGGACACCTTAACCACTCGGCCACCGCGGCCCCTACATAATAATGGAAGTGATCGATCTGTTCATAATGAAAGTAGTTTAATTGGGAACCTGCCTGTCAGCCATTTTGTTTTCAGATTGGTTCCAAAATGCAACATGCATAACTAGGGACCAGCTAGGTACCTATAGACATATGAAATTTCAGAAATATCCCTTCAGCACTCTCTGAGAAATGGCGATAACAAACTTCAATTATTAAGATCCAAGATCATACCAGGCTGTCTGTCGGCCATGTTGATTTTCGATCGGTCCCAAGATACAATATGCATAAATACGAACAAAGGGCAACCTATACATATGAAATTTCAGAACAAACTTCAATTGTCAAAATCCAAGATGGCTGCCTGTTGGCTATGGTGCATAACTGCAGACCAAGGGGAACCTACATATGAAATTTCAGAAAGATCTCTTCAGTACTTTCTGGTTAATCGCGATAACAAACTTCAATTGTCAAAATTCAAGAAGGCTGCCTGTCGGCCATCAGGGATCAATTTAGGATCCCCCCCCCCCCCCCCCTCCCTTCAGCTCTCTGGTGGGGTCAACCCTAATTCCCTTTCAATGACCATGCTACCATACAAATATGAGTGATATATATTGCTTAGTTTCAGAGAAGAAGTTGTTTATATCAATTTAACCAAAATGATCCCTTTTGGCCCAGCCTCTCAGCCCCAGGGGAAGTCGGCCCCACTATTTCAACAATTTTGAATCCCGACCCCAAAGGGATGCTCACAGTCAAATATGAGCAATATCTATTGCTTGGTTTCTTAGGAAAAGTTGTTCATATCAATCTAGCCAAATTGACCCCTCTTGCCCCCCCCCCCCCCCCCCCCCCCTCCTCAGGCCCCAGCAGGGAAAGCTTCACCATTTCTACAATTTTGAATCTCCACCCCAAGTGACGCTACCACAAAAATATGAGCAATATCCATTGCTCAGTTTCAGAGAAGTCATTTATATCAATAAAGCCTAATTGACCTCTCTTGGCCCCGCCCCTCAGACCCTTTGGGGTCAGCCCCATCATTGTACAATTTTGAATCCCACCCAATAGTGATGCTACCAGGCAAATATGAGCAATATCCATTGCTCGGTTTCAGAGATGAAGTTGTTTATATCAATATAGCCCAATTGACCACATTTGGCCCCGCCACTCAGACCCCTTGGAGGTCAGCCCCATCATTTGTACAATTTTGAATCCCCACCTAATAGTGATGCTACCAGGCAAATATGAGCAATATCCATAGTTCAGTTTCAGAGAAGAAGTCGTTTATATCAATATAGCCCAATTAAGCACATTTGGCCCCACCCCTCAGGCCCCTGGGGGGTCAGCCCCATCATTTGTACAATTTTGAATCCCCACCCCATACTGATGCTACCAAGCAAATATGAGCAATATCCATTGCTCAGTTTCAGAGAAGAAGTCGTTTAGATCAATATTGCCCAATTGACCACATATGGCCCTGCCCCTCAGGCCCCTGGGGGGACAGCCCCTTCATTTGTACAATTTTGAATCCCATCCCATATTGAAGCTACCAGGCAAATATTATAAGACTCTTTCATATGTGTATATGTAGGATAGGGATATTCCACCCGAGGGGTCACAAAATGTGGTGAAACCCGAGGCTTGCCGAGGGTTTTACCACATTTTGTGATCCCGAGGGTGGAATATCCCTATCCTATATACACACATAATGAAAGAGTCTTTTTCTCTCATATCATTACCGAATTTCTGTCGAAAGTGTCCCTCAGCCTTCCATTTTCTTCATTTTTTTAATTTCTTTATTTGACGTTTTTACTAAATATACTTGTGATATTCTGAAAGATCATATCCTATTTTTGCAAACTATGTTTGACCACAAATTTCATTCATTTTGTGGTTAAGTGATGAACGAATGAACAATTCGCCGATAAAAATTACCGTAACTTGACCGACTTTTTACGTGGCCGTGATCAAATTGTCAACATCCGAGAAAAAGAAGTTCTATCAACAATACTGAAAGCCAACGCTGAAATGAGTTTTCCAACTTCACATATAATTTGATTTGCACCTCGACATATTTAATCATTTCACAGAAAACACTGTACTTTTAAATGTCAAGTCAATTTTTTTTTTTTATAAAATACTACGTCACTGCATGACGTCACGACTGTCATTGGAATTCCATTCATAGTTCAAGGATATTGAGAGTGATGTCGATCTCGATCGCCATGACGCGGCGATGTTTCGTGGCTTGTAATTTTAAATTCACTGTGATTTTGGCAACTTCGTGTGTGAACCAGCAAACAGTGACTCTATACGAGTATTCGATCTTTTCTGTGACATAGGATTATATGTGTTTAACCGGTTGTCTCGATGGAATGACGAAGGTAGGTCAGTCGATAGGCTAACGATGATCATATTGAAAGGCTAGGATGGCAGTTAGTTTTCATGGTTACACAAATATAGACTCTGAGTTACAATTAAAATAAATATTTTGATATGAACATCGAGGGGTGTCATTTTTACCGAATGTTCGTTCATTTAAGAGCCAATTCCCAACTTCCAAATACACAGGTTACTGAGTAGGCCTAACAGTTACTGACAGTACAGTACAGTACTGGAGTAAACAAATTCCAGGGCCCCCTGCTGACGCAAACGGAACCATTTCATAGGTTGTGACGTTTGACATTTTCTTTTTTATATTTTTTTATGTATGGCTTTTATTTTACTTCCTGTGAAATCATGAGATGAGATATCACAGGAGATAGATTTATCTTACATAGCTATCTTACATGGGAAAACTCTATCCAACATGGCGAGATATGAGAGAAAACCAATATCCTTCGCTCGGTTTCAGAGAAGAAGTCGTTAATTTTTATAGAGCCAAATTGACCCCTTTTGGCCCCGCCCCTCAGACCCCTGGGGGGTCAGCCCCACCATTTGTACAATTTTGAGTCCCCAACCCACAGGGATGCTTCTGACAAAATTTTGTCAAATTCCGGAAAACGATATTAAATCAAATTTTTAAAAGCAAGCACAGCCAAACAACAAATTACAACTATATATGAGTGCTTCTATTGAGAGGCACTGGTAAGATCTAGATCTAAATAATAAACATATTTGATACAAATATTTAATAAAAGAAAGCAAGATCATTGAAGCATACATATATCACCACCGATGCCCGGGGCTAGTGAATTTCCAGGACAGACTAGCTGAAAAATTGTGCCTACTAGCCCCGGGCTAGTTGGTCCTTCGCTAGTAGGGGACGACTTATCATCGTTTCCTAAATTAGGAATCTTGTCAAATGCTACATTCTCTAACTGTCGAATCCACGAAAGTAAAAGTAAATGATTTCTTTTGTTCTTGTTGATGACAGTTCGCTAAATTGCGCTCTGTTGTATCGTAGGCTACAGTTGGAAATACCCTTCTACCTTTTTATAGAACAGTGATGCAATGCATCGTACTGAAACGTGATTGGCTACAATCGTATCACTTTCACTGCGGGATAACATACCATGTAATGCGTTAAAATACAGAGACTTCAACAACATGGAAGTTATTTTTGAATGTTTGTTCAGTAAAGATGATCATTTAATCGATATTTATAATTTTAATCATGACTTGTATCCATTTTTATGTAGCGTTAACTGTTTAATTAGGAACGCAGTTATGTTGCGATCGTCTGACTCTCAGTATGACACGGGACGAGACGATAAAGTGCTATTTTGCTACCGAAATCATACTCAATTCCACCATGCATTTCATTTTCAAGTTAGAACATCTGATTCATAAGTTTATTTACTGTTTTTCATTAAAAAAAATCATTGATAGATCTACACAACTTCAACTACTAATGGTTTTGGAAGAATGGACAGAAATAATTGATAATGGCGGTCAGCTGGATGTTGTATACATGGACTTCATGAAAGCCTTCGACAAAGTCCCACATCGTCGATTACTCGAGAAAATTAAAGGATACGGAATTAGTGATCAGGTCACTAACTGGATAAAAGACTTCCTCAGCAACAGATGTCAAAGAGTACTAGTAAATGGAGAATCCTCAAAAACGTACCCCGTAGTAAGCGGTATACCCCAAGGAAGCGTGCTTGGACCAATCTTGTTTGTAATATATATTAATGATTTACCTGAAATTCCCAAATCAAATTCCCCACTTTTTGCGGATGATACAAAACTATACCGAGAAATCAGAAATAATAACGATAAAGACATTCTGCAAAATGATCTCAGCAAACTTGAACAATGGTCTGCAAAATGGCTACTAAAATTCCACCCAAACAAATGCAAAGTGCTCTCAATTAACTCCAAAGAGAAAAGATTATATTACATGTCAGGAACAACGGGTGAAAAATTAGAACTAGAAAGTATAACATCTGAAAAGGACATTGGAGTGACAGTAGATGAAAATTTAAATTTTAGAACCCATATCCAGTTGGGAGTGAATAAAGCAAATAGTATTCTAGGACTAATTAGAAGAACATTCACATATTTAGACGAAAAGATGTTCAAACTATTATTTAAGGCACTAGTAAGACCCCATCTTGAATACGCCTCAAGCGTATGGAGTCCCTATAAGACGAGGGACATCGATTTGATAGAGAACGTCCAGAGGAGGGCCACAAAACTCATACCTGGTTTTAAAAACTTGTCGTACCCGGAACGCTTGCAGAGGCTGAAACTGCCAACCTTAGAACACCGAAGGAATAGAGGTGACCTAATCAACGTCTTTAAAATCGTGAAGAATATTTATGACGAGCGAGTCACAACAAATATGTTCCAAATGGACACCACCAGCAGGACAAGGGGACACTCGCACAAAATATTCAAAAAACGATGTAACCTAGACATAAGAAAAAACTTTTTCAGCTTCAGGGTAGTAGATGTTTGGAACAATTTGCCACAACATGTTATAGATGCCGAGGAGGTTAAACAGTTTGAAATTGCACTGGACAATCACTGGGATAATACCAACAAATAACTTGTGTATATATATGAAAAAGGACAAATTAACTCATTGCACACCAGATGTATATCACATTGTAAACATTGTAATATCAATTGATATGGACATAGAGGCTTACAGCCTGCGTCATTATTTATCGTATTAAATCGTATTAAATTAATATTGTCTAAGTTGTGTTGAATAGTGCTGCACTGCAACTGAAAGGTGGTTAGTTTATGGCAATACTAGGTATAATTGTAATCGGTATTATTCAAAAGTCTATGCTAAAAAATCATGGGCTAGTACAAAACCAGTCAGGGCTAGTGAAAAAATATACCCTACTAGCCCAGGGCTAGTGAGTGTGACATTTTTTTTACACCCCTGATTACATGGATATTTTGATTTTTAACTTTTATATATATATATACATAATGTAAGCATTGGTCAGACCTCATATTGAATGGCAAATCAAAATATGATGAAAGTATATATTACACTTTCAGCAAATATGACAATGTCACAAACTTATTGATGAACTACACTGGAAAATCAACTGCAAAACTAGGCATATACTGTTTAACTGAAAAAATGTTCTATAAGCTCCAACACTACAGTTATAATTATATTTCATTATACTAAGAGCAATTTATCCTGTACTGTAGATTCTAGTCTACATGTTTACGTAAGTTAACGTAATCACAGCTAGGTACTTGAGGTAAGAAATTATATATTGTAAATATCTACTATATA